>NC_137867.1:25664199-25684199 GCF_963924005.1 Protomyctophum bolini | reverse complement strand
GCGTGTGTGTGCATACTGAATGTGTGTGTGTGTGTGTGTGTGTGTGTGTGTGTGTGTGTGTGTGTGTGTGTGCGTGCATGCTTGTTTGTGACTCGGGCACAATCTGTCCTCAGTGAAGGATGCAGGTGGCTCTGGCCTAACTTCCTCTCCTTTTCCTCCTTCGCACTTCCTCTAAAAACCTGGTTGTGTTTTTGCATCTTTGAAGTTTGAGCTGCATTGTTTTTTTGTATCACTTCAGGAAAAACTGTCAGCTGTGAAACAGATATTTGTAAGCCTAAAGCCTTTATCCTATATGATGGTGTTGCTTGAAGCGAACCGACAATTCGTTGATCGCCACCATCAAATGACAGGCTTAAGCCTGCTGTTCTCCCATAGACAAATGGGGAACTGACACTGTAACCGAACAAATGTAGAAAACAATGCCAATGGACGGTAGTATTTCACAAACCAACATCTGAAGATATAAGTGCACTCATCACAGACTAATCAGAGTATTTCCATATTATATCGCCTTGATTTGTCATGATATCTCTTAGGGATGTCAATTATCGATTAATTCATTAATTGATAATTGATGACCTCATTGATCGATTAACCGGTTGATAAGCAGCGTTTAAAACATAATCTGAGAACGAGACTACAAAAGGCATATTATATTACTTAATCAAATATTTATTTGACCATTTGAGATACAGGGCCAGGCAATGTCATCTTTGTATGAGGAATAAAATTAAATGAAAAGTGCACCATCTTGTCTGTCATCACATCAAAAGCAGACACGTTTCTGGATTTATTTTAATCGGCACACATGCATTTGCTTTCCTCCACGTGCGCACACAGACAGCATCACATTCACAGAAAACCGCCCAATGATATAACTGCAGAATGTTCGATTAAATGTTAACTGTTACGTTTAATTGAAGAATTTCTTAACGATTAATCGATTAATCATTAATTATTAACATCCCTAATAGCTCTCTCTCTCTCTCTCTCTCTCTCTCTCTCTCTCTCCTTGTCTCTCCATAGCTCTGACTCTGAGTCTAACTTTAACACACCAGAGGCAGAGTCTCCTGGCGTTCTGAAGCAGCTGAATCAACTGGACAACTCCATCTACACAGGTGAGGTCACAAGGCCAGCTGGCTGGCTGTCACTGTCTGCCACACTGCTATTTATACTGCACAGATGGAACTCGGGCTCACTCAGAAATGTACAGTAAATGAACTCTCACCTATCAGACACAGACATAGTAAATCAACCGATATATGAGAAGGGAGAAGGGGGGGGGGGGGGGGGGGGGCTCCTGTCTCTTTGTTGAGTCCCCTGAGTGTTTCTTTCTCTTTTGAAGAACTACTGCTGTCCCAGACACACCACCCACCACCCCTCCCCTCCCTTGTCCTGGTTTCACCCGCACAGACACAAGATGAGGCTGTGCCTGCCTGAGTTACCATAGCAACAGATAAGCCTAAATGCATCTCCTGTGCTGAAACAGAACAAAACTAAAAGACAAAAAAACAACAAACTAAATAATAATAATAATAATAATAATAATACTATTAGGGATGACACACATCTCAATTCATCCATCTACATCAGTTTATGAAATATCACTCCTCTTTGTAAATTTGTTTTTGGTTTGATTGTGTCACCTCGAGGATTAACTTCAGCTGATGTGGAATGAAAAGCTTGTTTTGACTGGAGCGTATGGGACAATGTGGGCAGATTAAAGCAAGGAGAATCATAATCTTTATATTATTCTGTCTATCTGAGTACCTGGCACAGACAATAACAGTGTAGCTTTAACAATAACACGGTCACTCACAAGCAGCTCGCGTGCACAAGAATCCGGGTTAGTTTCATGAATAAAACATTGAACACATGGACCGTCTGCTCTTCTATGATTAGACCACAAAATGCTCTGCTGGGAATTTAGTGCCTCGGTCTGTGGCATCAACCACATGTTAGAACCCTGCTGTTTCCACTGATCTACCCGGACATCTCAATGGCTTGATAATATGCTTTGTTGTGTGCAGTGTCACACACCAAAAGTCACAGATCTACAAGCTTATGGACCGGTACGCAACAAATTATAAATCTACCTTCTGTCTGCTTTCTGTCTCTGATTCTGTTTCTTTACTATTTGTCTGACTACAGTGGTAGTGGTAGTAGTCTAGTGGTAGTTAAACTGTAATAGGGCCTGATGTTGTTTTTGTTGCTAGGCCACATGGTGGTGTATTCTGCAGGACAGGGTGTGGTTCCTCCAGCTCTATTCCCTGTCCCTGAAGGGTGTGTTAGAGTGTGTGTGTGTGTGTGTGTGTGTGTGTGTGTGTGTGTGTGTGTGTGTGTGTGTGTGTGTGTGTGTGTGTGTGTGTGTGTGCGCGCGTGCGTGTGTATGTGTGTAGTAGTGTAATATGTGCAGATACAGTACATCTATCTACTACTCAGCTCCATTTCTCATAACATCAGATAAGTTTGCATATTATACAAAATAAACTTTGCATAAACACACTAAAGCTTTCCATCAGACTGTGTTAAGATATAATACCCATATACGCCCAGTCAAAATAGAACCACAAATACTTCATTCTGTGTATATCTCTGCCCTGCTTTGTGCATGCGTGTACTGTTTATGTTGAGCAAAGGAAGAGGGAATAAATAATGGATGAACAATTACACAAGGTGAATGAATGAACGAAAGAAATGCAGTAAATATGTGAAAACAGAGGAGAAGGCCCATTGTACTTTCCTCACTGTGTGTAGAGCTGTGTTCCTGGCTTTCTGGTGGGTGGGCCGGGTGTACAGTACGTTTCAGTAGACAGAGAGTGCTGTGTAGCCGTCGTGACTCAACAGAGACCAGCCCACTGCTGGGGTTCTCTGCTAGCTGTTAATGGTATGACTAGCAGGACACGGGATGTGAAGCACAATTCAGTGTGTTCTGATAGGAAGCCAGAGGCCATTCTAAGTGTTCTGACGGGCGGGGGACAGGCCATTCCATTGAGGTTTACTGAACCCTGAAGTTAAAAATTATTAGCTAGCTAAAGGTTGAAAGAGTGTAGGATTTACTGGCTGGAGGACAGACATGCTGGGCGATAAAATAAAGTTCTATTCACATTGCCTGGCTCGATGCAAAAGACTAGCTTCAAGTTTCAGTGTAATGTAAATGAGCTCTAAGAGTTGTTAAGCTGGACAGCAAAAAGCATGGCTTCAAACCTTTGTCTCCTCTACACAGTTCTTCCTGGAGACGATGGACACCTGACATCACACCAATTCTTGGACAAGAACTCTAATCGGGATGTCCGTCCTGTCTCACTTGGGGAGGTTGACACCTTGAACAACCTCACTGATTGCACTCCTAGCAACGGCAGCGTTGCTTTGGACCAGAACCTCAATCTCACCCTGAGCACCAAACCCAGTTCAGGAGACAGACTATCCTCTTCCACCCCACTGTCGCGGTCTCAGGCCCTCCGGCCCCCATCACTGTCTGTGCCCTGTCCCCTGAACGGACCTGACCCCGCAGAGGTGGATGATGAAACTCCAATGACCTCTGAATTGAGCCCTGACTCCAACCTTAACGCCAACCTCTGTGTGGACTCCGACTTGCTCAATGGCAATGTGAACTCTGACCTGTCAGGTGCACAGTTGACCTGTAACCTGGAAGGAAATGACACAGTGAGACAGTCGCCCAGAAAAACCAACAGCACCGTTGTAACGTGAGTAGCACATTGAAGATGTAAATGCAAAATCGTAAACGTACATTTTGCTGTCAATGAAACAAGCCCTAGAAAATCACAATTTGTTTGGTGCTATACTAGCACTGCCAAATAAGGAGGTGCTTCCATCACAACTTACAAAACAGACACAAACCATTCACTAAGAATTCAGACCCCCATTTCTTCTTTCATGGGTCATTTTAAATCATTAAGAACTCGAACGCCTGAATTAAGTGATATGGATGAGAGTGTATAGCATGGTGATGTTAAAGACTCACACAACCCTTTTGACAAGCCTTGCTCAACAAAAATAATACACATTCAACTGAAGGACGTGTTTTTTCATGTTGGCCCATATGTCTCATCCTCTCTTGTGTCTTTTCTTATTGCTAATTCATACTTTGTCATATGACGGTGTTGCTTGCCGAAACTCTGCAATTTTTGGCATTCGTCACGGTTATATGATGAAGTATGAATCGGGCTTCATCCTTTACTTCCATACATGTCATTCTGTTTCTCTCTGTCTGTGTGGCATCAGGACTGCAGAGCAAGTCCATTTCCTCTGTGTTCTGTTGTAAGTACTGTGTGTGTGTGTGTGTGTGTGTGTGTGTGTGTGTGTGTGTGTGTGTGTGTGTGTGTGGGGGGGTGCGTGTGTGCTTGGCTGCGTGCGTGTCTGTGGTGACTACTCTCTGTGTATATGTGGCTAGGCATATGTGTTTGTAAATCCTACCACAGTCAGTTATAAACACAAGGGCGCTCATTTCTCGGAAGTGCAGTGAAAAAGAAAAGAAGCTGCACAGTAAAATCCGGCATGTTCATTTAACTCTGAGAGTGTCGGAACTGGATGGGCAATAAGGCCCCCCAGAGTTAAAATAACACTCTGGATTGTGCAATGTAGATGAAAGAGTGAGAGTGAGAGAGGAGAGGAAACCTTGTAAATATCATCTAACGCACCAAAGCAACTATTCTTGTTGTTATTAACTTTTGGCACCAGCATTTTTCATTAACCACTTTCAACCTGCCTCCATAGGCGAAAATGGCCCCAAAGAATGTTCAAGTTCACAACAATGCGTCACATTGTGACATGTTGTTGTAAGATTGTCTATTTTTGCTCTTTTGCATACGATGAAGTACAGTATTTAGGGCATAGGTTGTTAATCTGCCTTCACCACTGGGCAGCTGAGCACGTTTAGCAGAGCATGAGAGCTCAACAGAGATGCATAGAGCAAAATCAATGAGGTCTGGATTTCTCTCCTCACCGATACAGCAACAATGTCCTGTGCTTACCCAGCATGCAATGCACCAACTGATTTACAAACAGACGCACGCATGCACACACACACACACACACACACACACACACACACACACACACACACACACACACACACACACACACACACACACACACACACAGTGACACACACACACACACACACACACACACACACACACACACACACACACACACACACACAGAGAGAGAGAGAGACATGGTCTTGCTCATCAAGTATTTTATTAACGTTCAACCTCTTTGTTTTCAGGAACTCCTGTAAGGTGAAGCAGAACCTGTCGCTGAAAAAGGACAAAGGTGGACAGGTAGGGTTTACTGGTGTTTCTGTGTTCTGTCATCATAAAAAATCTGACTTGTTCACACAGAACAAGTTTAACTAACCTGATGTGGCCACTTGGTGGTACAGGCCAGGGGTAAAGGTCCTGCCCACTACTGCAGAGACCAGGGCTGGAATGGGTGATCTCTGATCTCTGTCTCATTAGTGACTCCTACAGTTTGGTTCAGTTCAGTTCACCTGTTCAGTGGTTAACCACTTAAACCCCATTATGGTTGAGTGGCTGTGGCTCAGGAGGTAGAGCAGGTCGTCCAATGATCCCTGGGTCGGCGGTTCGAATCCAGGCTCCTCCTGTCCACATCGAAGTGTCCTTGGGCAAGACACTGAACTCACGAACTGAAGACGACCAACTCATTGCCTCCAATGAGTTGGTCGGTGTGAGCTTGCCACCATTGGTGTGTGAATGTGGGAAGTGAGGATGCTGGCGGCGACTGTTCGCCGCTTCACCTCCCAATGTATGAATGAATGAACCATTGTAAAGCGCTTTGAGCACTTAGAAAAGCGCTATAAAAATGCAATTCATTATGATAGTGTATTTTCTGTTAATTGTTGGGAAAGTAGCCGATAGAAGCTTACAAACTCGGCTATTTTCAGGAAAAGCTTTTCCCACAATACAGATGCTGGGGTTTAAGTGGTTAGAGGATATCGTGTCCCTTACGCCCTCCGCATGGTGAAACTATTCAGTCAGTTGAAAAAAACGGCTGATGATGTCACCGTTGTCACGGGTATTGGAGGAGATTCGTGGTTGTCTTGAGATCCTTCCTAAGACCAACCAATAGTGGTCAGCACTGCAGTGTCAGTGACAGTGAATAGTAATACACAAGAGAATCAGGTAATTAATTGGCACAATTAAATTGGGAGGAAGCGGGAAAAACATGAAAATAAATATTGGAGCTTGGAAACTATATTCTTGGAGAGAAAAATAAACATTTGTTTTCTTATTGAAGGATGACCATCGTGGAGGCCATGCTACAGATGAGGAGAAGTTAGCCAGTAGTGTAGTCCTCAAACCAGACGGTGAGTAAAGGCCTACATTTAATGCAATTCAATTCTTGTCGCTGCAGGTGCAATACAATTTAAAATCCAGTCAATGCACACAAATATAAAATAAACAAACAGGAGCAAAGGGGACAAGGCCGTACAAATAAAGGAGAAGAAAGGACAAATATAAAATGGTGAACGTGGCGCAATCTCAGTCAGTGTGGCCGAGGCAATAACAGCACTGTCCAAGATGTATGATATAGTTAGCATAAACTCCGTTCAGGTTCAAGGATCAAGGAGTTTGGGTCAAGGAGTTTGGTATAATGTCTAAATATCAGGGGGCTTTTCAGTTATACACGTATGTATGTCTCTGCTCTGCTTCCTGTATACCCTGGCCTTTACCCAGACAGTAGCTGTGGCCTGGAGTTATACAGTCGACACTATAGCTGTTTGTTTAAGTGCAGATGGTATGCTTTAGTTTCCCTCTGGGCAAACAATTGGTTTGATCAAGTTCAGACAGAGAGAATGTGGTCTTTGTTTTACTGAGAACACACACACACACACACACACACACACACACACACACACACACACACACACACACACACAATTTACAATTTAGGCATTTAGGCACACACACACACACACACACACACACACACACACACACACACACACACACACACACACACACACACACAAAAGCCCATCCTCAATCATTGACCACACATATTCGTGACTGTTAAGCTTGTGACTGTGAGATAAGACATGAGCATAGAGTACAACAGTGTGAAGCTAGGCTTGACTCTATAATGGTATACCCCTTTAAGCAGTATTATTATGATGAAGAGCAGCCAGCTCATACTGGTCCATGTGTGACGCAGCATTTTCAGGAGACCTTATACTCTTTTGTGGCTCTGTGTTATGGTGAGGTCATTTAGTGCTGTGTCCAAAATCCCAATGAATCCCATCCTCACATTAATATAGGACCTACTGGTGTTTTAATGTATAGGCATTAGCCTTAGCATTAGCATTGTGCTGTCTTAGATGGAAACAGAGTTGAGTAGACCAAATATTGATTACCATGCCTACTCTAGCCGGGTGGGGAGGGCAGTCTTTGTCACTGCACATACTGTAGTGGACTTGGAGGCTTTAGAGACTGTAGCCTACTAGTCCTCTATGCTGCACACTAGGGCACCAAACTGTCCAGGGACACCACAAAGGCCCCTTTTCCACCGGTTGGTTCCCAGTGGGAACCGGTTCAGTTCTTTTTGGTTCTTAGTCCATGAGCCAGAGCTCCAAAATTGAAAAGTTAATTATGAATTGAGTGGGCAAAACCATACCTATATTAGATTGTTATCACCATTAAACTTCCCCAATTGAGTACTTACACGAAGACAATGATTTATTGTATTACAAATTTTACATTTTTAAATATGCAAATGAGGCATTATGTAGGAAAATATGCAAAATAATAATAATAAAAAAAAGCTACTACTGTGGAAGGGTTATCATGTATTAATTTACTTGTATTGATCTTATAAACAATTTAATATAGGGTATAGGGTATACTAAAAACCAAAAAGAACTGAACCGGTTCCCATTGGGAACCAACCGTGGAAAAGGGGTCAAAGGGTTAATCCGGCTGTGGCTTTGTCCTCCTGGTGGGACTCATCGCTGGAGCTAAATTGGAAGAAATTCGAAATAATTATAATTATAATAAGATGATCGTACACATGCCTAAAATTACTAATGTATTATAAATTTGTGTCCCTCTTTCATTGGCATTTCTGGGGATTATAAATTGTGTGATTTGAAGAAGTAATGATATAGTTTTCTACAGTGCTGCCATCTGCTGGTCAGTATATCGAGAACATATTATTTTATCTAAAACAGGAACTTATAATATTTGCCCGAACCCTCAATGCAAGTATTGGGTAACAAGCTCCTGTGTCTATGTTAATATATTAGATGTGATTATTTACAGGCCCAGAGTGTGCTGTGTCATCCCGACCTTTGGAGTCAGACTGCTCTTCTCAAGCAGTATGTACCACATTTATAAATCAAGTGAAAACATTCTCATTACTTTTGTGTCATTCAACTACCACACACTGACATGAGCATTTATCAGAGAAAGATTTACTGGGGATAATTGTGACCCCTCTAGTTACCACTAGGTGGGGCTGAGGGACTCTTTAATCTAAACAGAAAGCCTTGCTGAAGCCCTATGATACTATGTTTCACTCTCACTCATAGCTTTAATGGTTCCACTGTGAACAAATGTGTTGGTTTTCAGCCAGTTGGCACTTTATGAAATAGGTTGAATGAGGTACTGCAAAGTACTGCTTGTGTGTTGCCTTTTAACATCTTGAAAAAGCAGACATAAGAATATAAATATATATTTAAAAAAAAGAAAGAAAGAAATAGAATATGTATACATAGTATTACTTAATATGAAATGACTTGTCAGGAGGAACAGCAGGAATGAGCACTCTGTATCATCATGTGGTGTTGTGGCCATTCCAGGCTAATATTATGGTAGACTGCAGCACCTTTCGTGCCATCCGGTGACAGAAGGATTTGGATTATCACTTGTGAGATTAGCATATGACTGTCATAATCCAGGGGAGGCCATGTGGAGATACAGAGAAGGGAGTTTGGGGGAAAATAGTTTAAACAAATTTATTTATACGCAGTTGTACTGCGATGTCGCACCCCAAAAATAGCAGATCTGCAAGCTCAAAAATCATCACGGATCTGAGAGAATGAGCACAACATGGAATAAAAAGGATAATTGACTAATAACTCCATCATGCGATGGTGTAGCACGCACTACACTGTTTTAAGTTGTTAGAGTTATAAAAAGTACTAAGCTTCAGCACAAATAACAACACTGTTATTACTATTATGACAAAATATGGTTACTCACTAATAATGAAGCGATTTTTTGTTTTTAGAATAATTTGTTTGTTGTAGAATCTTTAATTAATTATCCTACCACCAGTTTATTATAATGCTGTTATAAAGATATGTCATAAAGATTTCAATCTACTTTGGGTGAAGTTGGGTGAGTTTAAATATCAAGCTGATGATTAAAAAAAAATCTAATTTGACTCTGACCAGTATGGCGACCCTTGCAAACTGAACAACAATAATTTGGGAGAAAACGATGTGCTGAAGAAAGGAAGTCAGGTTCTGGATTCCATCTGCATCAGTGAGGCAGAGAAGGATGCAGTTCTCAAGCTCATCAGAGAGGAGGTACAGCACTACACTATTAGAGTCTACTACAGCATCCTATTCCACACTCACTAAATACAAATTTTAATTTGACCATATTCACACGGCAGACATTTTGCTCTTGACCTTCCCCTCATCCCCAACAGAACAAAGAACAAAAGAAATAAGCATGCGCACGCACGCATGCATGCACGCACGCGCGCACACACACACACACACACACACACACACACACACACACACACACACACACACACACACACACACACTTTTCCTGAACCTATGCCTTTCCTGTGTTTCAATCTGGCTATTTCTGTTAATATGACAGCTACAGCTATTTACCTCCAGGGATCTATAAAGGTTTATATTATCTTCTATCTTACTGTTTACCAATGATGTCCTGAATAATTGAGTGTATCTATCTATTGCTAGAATCATGTTATCATAAAATAGGTGAATAAGTGATGCCATGTGAGCACTATTGGGGAACATTTTCAGGAGGTGGACAGGCATGATTTAACTTCTGTGAAATAGTTTTGCTCTGCCCAGTGCCCATATATGATTTTTAGACTCAACACCACCCCAAGTATGACGTAAGAGTAAAATGGTAGCCGCGTAAATATGCTCAGTTATCGTATTTCTGTATTTCTTAATTGTTTGACTCATGATAGATGTATTTTCTAGATCATAACTAAGGAGGTGGAATCAAACGAATGGAAGAGGAAATGTGAGCACAGCAGAGAAGAAGTCACTGAGATGAGGTAAACACATTGGTATTCATCATTTGAATGATTGAACCTGAGTGAGACAATTTGGTTGAGTTATGAAACTGCGGCTGGTATCACATGTGTTTTTCCTCACAGGAAGATTGTTGCAGAATATGAAAAAACGATTGCTCAGATGATCGGTGAGTACACAGACCCTCCGTTACATGCAAATACTGTCCTCAGATAATACACAAGTCACATTACATGTTATTCACTTCTCAAAATTGTACTTCGGTGTAGGTCGGCTCCGTTCTGCATGCCATCTTTATGTAAATTGATCTTCTTGACTTCTATGAACAGCTGTTTACACTGGACACTAAGTAGTAGTACATATACATACAAATATATCTTAAATAATGTGTTTCTGATTCTGATATAAAAAATAATAATACTATACTGCCACTGCTTCTCTTCTCCCTTTTCAGAGGATGAGCAGCGCAACAACATGAGTTCCCAGAAGGCTTTTCAGGCGGTAACACTGGAGAAAGATTCAACACTGTCAGACTTGAACTCTGTAGAGCGCTCTCTGTCTGACCTTTTCCGCCGTTATGAAAACTTGAAGAGCACCGTGGAGGGGTTTAAGAAGGTAATGAATTCTAATGGGGTGCTAAGGTAGCACAGGGATAAAGTTCTTTCCCACCACCACAAAGACTAGATCCAAATCCCAATATAATAATAATACTCAAATATCTGCCTCCTCACCTCCTCTGCACTGGACACCAGTGCCCTGCCTCATCGAGGAGGCCAGTAGGAAAGGTAAAAAATGTAAGTGGAGGACGTGAAAAGGGACATTTTAGTATTGGGATCTGGCTTCATGTGTATTGGAGGAGAGACATATCAGACTACCTCCCATAGAGCCCTTATCGGAGTAATCGGACAACGTCACACTGAATAAAATAATTAAAATAAAAACAGAAAGAATAAATACTAATCATGCCTAGGTTAAACTCAACTGGATTGTATTTCAGTGTTTTCTCTGGTCTCTGTCTACAGTATATGCTGGCTGAAATGTTGTGTGGACACTCTCTTTGTTCCAGAATGAAGAGGTGCTGAAGAAGTGTGCACAGGAGTATCTGGCCAGAGTCAAACAGGAGGAGCAGAGATACCACACACTCAAACTCCATGCAGAGGAGAAACTAGACAAGTATGATTTAAAATGCGAATTTCCTCTGCCCTACCAAATCACTGAAAGAAATATGAAACATAAACCTTTATATAATGTTGATATTGTGACTTAACACTTAAACCATATATTAACCCATTACATACCCAGATTAAGGATGCTAGGGTTCAAGTGGTTAATGTCTCTCTATGTCTCTCTCAGGGCTAATGAGGAAATCGCCCAGGTACGTGGAAAGGCAAGCTCAGAGAACATGGCAATGAGCGCCAGCCTGAGGAAGGAGCAAATGAAGGTGGACTCGATGGAGACAGCCCTGCAGCAGAAGGTAAAAGACCTCCCTATAATGCTTCATGTCAGCTTGACAAGAAACATGAAGGAGAATGTTATTGGATTGCATTATGACATCCATATGATGTATTGATTCTGCATTGAGTCAGGCCTCCCATCTCATCTTGTTCCTCGGTTGTGTTTTTACAGAATCAAGAGATTGAGGAGCTCACCAAGATCTGTGATGAGTTGATTGCCAAGATGGGAACAATAGACTAAAGAGAATGATTTAAAACAACTCTTTCCACTCATGCCTTCTTCCGCCTAAAGATTATACCAGTGTGCATGCACCGCCCCTCCCCTGATGAGAAGCAGCTCTCATACTACAGGGGTGAGCAACCTTTTTGGGCACATGATCATTTAGCCGTTTTCCAAGGTAGTGATCACCCAGTGCAATACAGTGAAAACCACCATTGCTTTGAGTTGGCTGCTAATTAGAATATAATTAAATATAATAATTTAACGACTTTCAGTCTGGCATCCTTATTTTGGGCATGTCATTAGAGGCAGAAATTGTCGTTGGGATTGAAATGTTTCAAAAATAGTGAAATTAGCAGATCTGCAAGCTCACTACACGTCACTTTTCTGAACTTGTAGATAAAATTACTAGGCTAATTTTAGGAAGAAAAAAAAGATTATAATTCTGACTATCTGATCAAGATTCAGTTTTATGCACAAACAATAATGGTTAATAATGGTTATTTATGATCAACTCAATTGATCACCTCATTAACCCAATTTGATCACTTGGTAGATCCAAAAGAGGTGGTTGCCCACCCCTGCTCTACCAGATCTGCTCCTTGGAGTTAGCTTATGCACAGGTCAATCCCATATAATATATGTAACATGACCACCTATATCTCACCTTACTCCTAGTGAATGCACTATTTGTGACCAGAGCATGCACTGTACACACTACTGCTTCAGCTGATAATTTGTTATGTGACTGTTTTGTATTACCCGTTTAGAAAGCTTGAGTGTCCCTTTACTCGTAGTTGATCATGCAAGCGAACAAGAACCTCTTGTAACAATATAGGTTCCCAGTATCTTCTTCCTCAGGCCTTATTTGTACCGGTAATTGCATTTAAGCTTAAATCTGGATGAGCTTTCGAAAATTGTTTATGTCTGCAACCTTCCATGCTCACACTCAAAGATATATTTTTCTGTTAGACGTAAAGACTTTTGTTCTGAAAGAGAAGCTTGTTGTTATCAGTTGCACTGCATAAAATCAGGGTTGAATTCAAGCTGAACCACTTTCAACCTGAAAATGTCAAACATTTTCCAAAATAGCAGATCTACAGGCTCACAACGCATCATGATGCAAGGCATTGTGAGCTTGTAGATAGGCTATGTTTGCTATTCTTCATATAAAGTATATAGAGCCTACCTGCTCAAAATACAGCTGTATTGAATGAAGAGTTTAAAGGAACAGAAAGCTTTTATTAACCTCAGAGGCCTTTAATTAACAATCACGTACAGTCATGTTGTAGTATACTCATCACACATTCTACTGTTGACATTGACCAGACTTACCTATTACCGGTAATAGCAAGTATTTGTAATTGTTTGTTTTAACCCTTTTGAAGTGCCATACTGTATGAATGAGGTATACCACCACAGTAGGAGAAATCAAATCATTTTAGATAATTTGAAACTACTGATTTGAATCCTCTTGGCACTCACAATATTGTGTAAAGCTCCTCCTATCAGTCAACAGAGTATGTTAAAGCACACCATAAAAGGTATTTGCAAATTGCAAGACGTGTTTAATCTAGTACTGCTGTGGATGCAGCATAGAGGCATGTTGCCTCCTATACAATACGACTAATGTGATGTCATGTTTGTTCTCCTGTTGTTGATATCTTTGATCTCCAGTCAGTAGAGGAAACTTTAACCCAATGTACTCAAATGTGAAAGAATCTCACGTTCTGCGATGTAGAACATCAGCCACTTATTGTTCTTGACATAGAATAAGGAATTCTAAACTAAGTGGATACTGGACTGGTTATATGTATCTTGGATTAAAATATTAGAGCCATTTAGTTGTTTTTCGATAAACCACTCATCATGATCATGTTTACCTTCCGCCAGTAACGTACAGTCAGAGAGGCTGTTTTAATGAAGTTTGTTCTGTAATGGACAGGCGATGATGAGGATAATTGTTCAGGGACTGTATATACAGTGCTGTGTATTCGGTGTGCTGTGTAACGAATTCATGCAATTTTTAATTTCATGTTTATTTACATAGCTTCACTGCACAGAGAGTGGTTGTTAATACACATGCAGTGAGTACACAGTAAGTAAGCTTCCATCTACATTACAGCTGATGGCATAGAAGAGGTTGTAGTTCAGAATTTAGTTTCAGTTCATTCATTCTTCCATTCATTCATAACACACACACACACACACACACACACACACACACACACACACACACACACACACACACACACACACACACACACACACACACACACACACACAGAGTTTAACTTTGGGCCTTTTTCAGGTTAGGTTACCTGAACAAAATGTTGCTTTTGCCAATTATTTGTATTGTATGTCTTTTTTTAAATTTCACCCAACTGTATTCAATGTGTATGCTAACATTGTGACTGTACGTAAAAAATAAAAAATAAATATTATTTGTTCTACCTGGCAACTTGATGAATTGAAGTGTACGTTCAATTTTATTTTTTTTGTCAGATCAACCTGGCAATATATATGAGGGTACTGAGTTTTGCCCATATCTGTGTCAACATTATCCTCTTATATAACATATTATATATTTCTACCGATGGCATTTTTTAGATCCTACCAGCATGTGAACAATATAGACATATTTCACTGAGTTGGTCGATAATTCCGACACATTATCAACAAACAGACAAAGTCTGTCATCAGCCAATACTTGCCCATTGTTGGCACTGCTATATCATATAATATAAGAGCATAACTGTATTATATATGTATATATACATACCCGTCCATACCCGAGGCAGGCGAAAGTCCTTTCTGTGAAGAGTTTGCATGTCCCCTAGGGTAGGTACCCTCACAAAAAACATGCAGTAATCCTGGTCTCCACCTCCCCGTGGCCAGCCACTGTGGGTTACAAAAATCGTGGGATAAAAAAAAAAACTATATGTATGTATCCCTAAAAGATCAAAATAAATGTACAGTAACTCTAATTGTACGCTATAATTACAGGTATTAGGCCTATATATAACTTTAACAATATAAGTAGAACTGTGTCATTGTTAAAGCGAGCTTAAGTCCATTACCACAGGGTGCTGGCTGTGCAACATTAACGCAGATTACAGAGATAAGACCATAATGCCAGTTCCCGACAACCCCCACCCGACCCCTCAGTTAGAACCGTCTCTCAGCTCAACCATTCTTGGACAGGACTTCCACACCTACAGCGAGCTGTCAGCCATCCAGCATGAAGACTGCCTTGGCCTTACTGCTACTTATCTCTCTGGCCTGCCACAGTAAGTTCCTACACACTATGTGATGTTGGTAGAGCTTTGAGGATGGCAAAGGATTGAAGGCTAATGAGCATCTAGTCAGACCAGCGTGTGTTGGGCTACTCAGCAAAATGAGGAACAGTCTAAACACTTAAGCCCATTTTATTGTTGTGGTCTTGTAGATCACTAGGTTAGTAGGTTTCAGAATATATCGACAAATGGTGGTCCGTGGCACAAAGTATTTCATGGAAGTGTTTGAGAACCACTGCTGCAGAAGCCCTATAGACTTAATTTCTTTGTGATGTAGAGGAGGATCTATGCTTTTCCCTGACATACACACTGTAGCCTGAGGTTGTTTCTGATGCCTAAAAAGTAAGCAAGTAGGCAGCTTCGTTCAAGATAATACATTCACACTGGGTAGTGAAACGATTTTAGCTTAACGCTTAACTGTCTGGGACATTCTCTGCATAAATCTGTCACAAATGTAATACCCCTGGTGGATTTCCCTAACCACGTCACGTAACTGACCCTTGGGTTCAGGATGATGTATATGTCTGCTTAGGCTGCAATAAACCTGGGCTTACAAAACTCTCCACATGTGTAATGTGTAAGAAGGGCAGTGTATACATTAGTACAGTGATACTCAACCTCAGGCCCGCGGGGCACATCAGGCCCGCGGGACCATTATGACTGGCCCACCAATGAAAATCTAAAAAAAAGAAGAAAAAAAAATCTGGAAAATGAAATAAAAATAAATAAATCTGAATGAAGTTATCTTTAATTACATTATTATAAGTAGGCCTAATACTATTAGAGTTGTACTATTACTCGAACGAAAATAAAAGCTTGGGGGGGGGGGGGGGAGATGCAATGCAAATGAAAGACATATACTGTGTATCCCTATTCCCTATTCCAATTTTATAGCTAAACGGACAGAATTCTATTTTATTTGAATGATGAAACCCAGCTGCCATTAATAGTTGGAAATGGAAATTGCGGAAATTGCGGAAATTGCGGAAATGGTAATTGCGGAAATGGTGGAAATGGAAATTGCGGAAATTGCGGAAATTGCGGAAATGGAAATTGAGGAAATTGCGGAAATGGAAATTGCGGAAATTGCGGAAATGGAAAATGCGGAAATTGCGGAAATCGTAATTGCGGAAATTGCGGAAATTGCTCTTCACTTATAGCTATCTATTTTCAGGTAGATTGTTTTATTTTACTCAGTCAGCCATATCACTACTAATTTTTTTTCATGAAAAAGGTCATAGCTGGGTAATCTATTTTCAGGCAAATTGTGTTTATTGTATTTTATTTTACTCAGCCATAACAATTTATTTTCTGTTAACCAACTTGCTGGCTGGCAGGCAGGCAGACAGTTACTCATAGACAGGCAGACAGACAGACAGCTACTCATGGAGAATTGGACAGGCAGGCAGTCAGACAGCTACTCATAGACAGGCAGACAGACAGCTACTCATGGAGAATTGGACAGGCAGGCAGACAGCTACTCATGGACAATTGGACAGGCAGGAAGGCAGACAGCTACTCATAGACAGACAGACAGCTACTCATGGACAATTGGACAGGCAGGAAGGCAGACAGCTACTCATAGACAGGCAGACAGACAGCTACTCATGGACAATTAGGCAGGCAGGCAGACAGCTACTCATAGACAGGCAGACAGACAGCTACTCATGGACAATTAGGCAGGCAGGCAGACAGCTACTCAGACAGGCAGACAGACAGCTACTCATGGACAATTGGACAGGCAGGCAGGCAGACAGACAGCTATACTCATAGACAGGCAGGCAGACAGCTACTCATAGACAGGCAGACAGTAAGACAGCTACTCATTGACAGACAGACAAATAACTACTCATGGACAGACAGACAGACAGACAGGCAGGCAGGCAGGCAGGCAAAGAGCTACTCATGTTATGTTATTATGTTATTATAACAGCTACTCATGTTATGTGCAATCATTTGTGCAGTTATGGAAACAGCTCTTTGTGTTTATGCAAGAAAATGTAACACATTTATTTATTTACATATTGTGTGCATGCACATTGTACTTTGATACATTTTGCGAAAATAAAGCAATTGAAAGAGTGAAGTTATCAAGTATCATTAATGTCGTAATTTTATCTACTGGCCCCTGGCCCCTTGCCATTTTTGTAATGTGGCCCACAGGTAAATCTATTTGAGTATCCCTGCATTAGTACATGTACTGTATCTAATGGGTTGTCGTGAGACTATGCAGCTGTGATTGTCTCACTGTACAACAGAGTGGGAAGGTTTAGTCTCAGTGACTAGTTACATAGTCAGAGGCTGTGTGTGTGTGTGTGTGTGTGTGTGTGTGTGTGTGTGTGTGTGTTTGTGAGGGAGAGTATGGGGCTGTGTGTGTGTGTGTGTGTGTGACTGCGTGCGTGCGTGCAACGCGTGTTTGCATGCTCATGCCAAGAACATGTTGCTTAGTGTCAAGTCATGTGATCTCTCCTGTTCCAAATGTAAAGGTCATGCACTAAAATGTCACACGTGTGTGGCGTCCAATGAGGATGACTGTAACCGCCAGGGTTCCACCTCCTGTCCCCAGTATGCTGATGCCTGCTCAACCATCACAGGACCCAGTGAGTAAACACCCCCTGATACAAACACACACTTTCTCTTTCTCACTATCCCTTTTGCATAGACTTGACACATAAACACATTACAAAGGAAAAAACAGCATTGTAATCAGTTCTGTGTTTAAACATATACTGGTAGATTCTCTTAGACGCCACTAGATGTCAGCATTACATTAACCTTGGACTGTCTTGTCTTATTTTTCACAAAGGAAGCTGATAATACAAATACAGTAGTAAGTAAGTACATTTTATTTATAAAGCACCTTTCGAAATAAAGTTACAAGGTGCTGAATAATGGACACAGAATAAGCAATCAATCAAGTTAAAGAAATAAAATACAGCAAGCATTAAACGAAGCCAATAAACAAAACAAATGACAAAACATAGGCCTGTAAATGTGTGTCAGGTAAGAACTACATCTTTAACATTCTCTTAAAGCCGTCTACTGACTCCAATTTTTTTACGCCAGGGGCAGGGCATTCCATAGTGTAGGAGCAACCACTGCAAATGCCCGGTCACCCCTTGTATTGAGTTTGGTCCCGGGTATTTTCAAAAGACCTTTGTTTGAGGACCCAAGAGGTCTCACATTGGTCTTTTGGGGCAGTAGGTTATATAATATATAACGGGGCCAACCCAGGTCTTGAGGTGACAGAAACAGAATTGACTTCATTTTTTGCAATATTGTGCAGATGATAGAAACAGGATTGGGTGATCTTTTTAATATAAAATTCAAGGCTCGTGTGGGTGTCAAAAAAGACACCCAGGTTCCTTGCTATTGGTTTGACGTTGGTTAAGTTGTAGGAAATGTTGTGCCACCGGCCACACAGTTATTTATGCCAGTAGATATGCTGCTGCCACAATCAAAGTATGGTCTGGTCTGATCTGGTCTTGAAGCTGATCATTTGTGCCACTGTGCAATTCAATTCCTCCAGTAAGATCTTGGAATACATTAATATGCAATTGCACTATTTTTAGATACAAGTTATCCATTCATTTGTCACTAGTCTGTTTTCCTACTTTGTGTTGTGCTGCGTTTGCATGCTTGTGTGTGTGTGTGTGTGTGTGTGTGTGTGTGTGTGTGTGTGTGTATGTGTATGTGTATGTGTATGTGTGTGTGTACACACTGTAATGGTAAAGCTTCAACCCTCACATCCTCTCATCATTTGAGGTCGCTGGATGTGATCCCAGCAGTTTAAACAAACCACAGACGTCTCTATATCCAAGTGTGTGTGTGTGTGTGTGTGTGTGTGTGTGTGTGTGTGTGTGTGTGTGTGTGTGTGTGAGAGAGAGAGAGAGAGAGAGAGAGAGAGAGAGAGAGAGAGAGAGAGAGAGAGAGAGAGAGAGAGAGAGATAATTGTGTGTGGGGGCGGGGGGGAGATGAATGTTCCCAGAGTTCAACTGGTTCAGAACTATAATAAATGTAAAACATGATTGTGGAAGTCTCTTATGTACATCTTGTGTACATACCCTCACCATTTTGCCACAATGTTTCAGACACTGTGATGAAATCGTGCACCTACAAGGATTTCTGTGCCAAGGCCAATGGCGCCAACTTGGGAGCCAAAATGGAGTGTTGCTTTGGTGATGACTGTAATGGGCCCAACAGGAGCCGCAGCTACGGCAACTCGGTTGGATCCCTAGACTGCAGCCCGATCCTACTGCTAGGCCCCCTGGTGCTGCGAGTGGCCTCCAGCCGGCTCTAAACTCCTCCTCTTTCACTGACCCAGTCATCCATATGTTTCTGTTCCTTCACATCTGTCTGTCTGTCCGTCCGTGACTGTCTATCCAACCATCCATTCCAGTTAATGGATCCGAGTTTGGGAAAGGGAATGTGTTAATGAACCATGGGTAAAGTGAGTCAAAGGTCTGTTACAATGTGGTGCATATGGCATCGTTGTAATGAAGGTATGTCATTGGTGTGATGAGAGGTTGGTACAATATGAGCTATTCAGTGGCTTCACTTATAAGTGCGCCAGTGCCTACAGCTGGTCCTTGAATGTTGTCATATCACAATTCTTGTTGTGACAGTTTCCATCGTGACAGTATCACTGTCATGTGATATAAGCAATGTCACTTTACAGCAGTGACAAATGTGTACAGGCTGACATTCACAAGTGTATTAAGTATAAACAGACAGACATT
>NC_137867.1:25649199-25659199 GCF_963924005.1 Protomyctophum bolini | reverse complement strand
ACGTCACATGAAAAACTGCTGAGTGTGTGTGTGTGTGTGTGTGTGTGTGTGTGTGTGTGTGTGTGTGTGTGTGTGTGTGTGTGTGTGTGTGTGTGTGTGTGTGTGTGTGTGTGTGTGTGTGTGTGTGTGTGTGTGTGTGTGTGTGGTGTGTGTGTGTGTGTGTGTGTGTGTGTGTGTGTGTGTGTGTGTGTGTGTGTGTGTGTGTGTGTGTGTGTGTGCGCTCGCATTTCTCTATCAGTGTGTGGGTTTGTGAGAGTAAGTCAGTGAGTGTACTGTACAGTATATGCTCAGCTGGCTTCGTGTGTGTGTGTAAGTTCCTGTGAACACTATATGAAAGTGTGCAGTAGAATAGATATCTCTCCCACATGACATCATTCCTCTCTGTCTGGCTGCCTCTGTCTTACAACACATCTGTTTTAAGCTCTCAAACTCTGCGTTTCTCTATCTCACTGCATATCTATCTGACTGCCTGTCTATCTCTCTATCTCTGTCTATCAGACTGTCTGTTCATCTGTCCACTCTTTCTGCAATGTATTTTGAGTATCAGTATCCTCGTCTCTTCTATGGTTCATATAGAGACTCAATCACCCTGTGTCTGTCTGTATGTCTGTCTGTCCGTCTCAGTGATATGTGATAGCAGCAGTATGCCATACGTAGACAGCTGAACCGTGTGTGGGTTCCTGGACATCGAAGAGAAGGAAAACAGCTGTCGATTCCAGAGACGATACTTCATACTTGATACACAGGGGAAATGTTCTGCTGTGGTATATGGACAACCCACAGGGTACTACACACACGCACACGCAGTGCCACGCACATGCACATGCACACAACAAACACTTAAACAAATATGCCACAGTAAGAGGAAGTAGAATTGACCAATAGAAGTTGTACAACCTTGGACTCTGAGCCAATGGTGACACTGTGTGTTTGTGCTTGTATACAGAACCTGCCCAGTGGGGCAGCCTCAGTGGGCAGCCTGCGGCTATGCCCAGTGGGGCAGCCTCAGTGGGCAGCCTGCGGCTAACCTACATCTCCAAGGTATCCTCTTTATCTATGACTGCCTGTCATTTCCCCTATTTATGTTATGTCTATGTCTAAACTCCTTAATAAATAATGTATATCGTTATTGTTGGGTGGAAACGTATGTTCAAAACGGTTATTGCCCCAGACGGTTACAATAGCTGATCTACAAGCTCGCGATGAGGTGTGAGCTTTGCTACATTGTAATTTGAAATATTGGAGGTATGACTGACATTTCTGCCGACACAGCGACATGTACAGTAGAAGTCATTTTTAAATTGAAGTTATAATGAGGACGGAACAATTGATACAGTATATCTCAGAGCAAGCAAATATGTTTGATCCAGTACTCATCTGGCGGTTACAGCTAATGTCTACGTGCACGGCTGTGCTGAAGCAGACTGTGAAGTTTTCCACATGTCTGTGCCGAGCTAACCAGAGATAATCGCATATGCCTGACTAGACTGTAGTGCTGACTGCTGACAGCTGGTCACTGGACACTGTAACTGAAATAAGCTTTACTCTGTCAACTAGATGACATTGGACAAAGATAATAAAGATGCTTTCTCATCGTCTCCTTCATCCTCTTTTTCCTTTTCATCACAAATTTCTCTTCTCTTCTCTTCTCTCTTCTCTTCTCTTCTCTTCTCTGGCAGGTGGGTGAAGCAACACCAAAGCAAAAGCCAAGACTGAAGTTCTGCTTGGTGAGTGTTCTTTTTTAATATTTGAATGTGAATCTTATCTTGTCTGACATCTACAATACAGCAGACATTATTCTTACAATACAATAATTATTGTGCAACTTGTCTTTCTTATGTATATTATATGTGTACTGTGCAGTTATCAATGCAGTATCCCGCGGTATTTCCTCCAAGCTATGATGTGACTGACATGAAAGACTGGGTTACTGCTCTTAACAAGGCAAGCAAGATCACGGTAAGATACGAGTATAGCATGTGCGATTGTACACACACACACACCACACACACACACACACACACACACACACACACACACACACACACACACACACACACACACACACACACACACACACACACACACACACTCACAATTACAACGTTATGCTAACATTGTGCCCAAGAGCTAGTGAATGACACAGTGATACTGGAATCACATGATCCAGTGAGCAGATGGGTGTGAGCTGTTAAGGGTGATGCAATAAATAGACATCAGACAGAAAGTAATCTTGACTCATAGCTCTTGTTTATTTAAAAAAAATCAAGCCCTTTGAAACAGTCTTCAGCTTATTCAGACTTGGGTTTGTGTCCATCCACCCCGAACGCCCGGGGTTATTTAATCCGTTAAAGCGCCCAGTGATTTATAGCAGCGGAGCACATTTAGCGACGGACCGGATGTTATCCCGGATGTGGCTGAATTGGGAGGCATACTTCGTTTAGACTAGTCATTGGTTAGACGTAAGGTTGGTGAGGGGTGCATTAAGGTTTGGGAGAGGGTTAAGGTTAGGTTTAGGTTGATGTAGCCAAAACACTCTTGAGTGATCGACCACAACGGGAGGTATGATTGCGACTAGCGACTGGACTGGTGGGCCATCTAAAACATAATCTTTTCTTAGAATTGGATGGAATGATTTAGATCAAGAGTTATTAACGTTTTAAGATTTTCGTTCTCGTCGGCTAAACAGGTTTTGATATCGATAATCTCCATCCTTTTGATCAATCTCCGTCTTGAGCTCTGGGCGTTACTAATTGATAGGGCGGAGAACTCCGTCCTGAGCGCTCAGGGTGTTAACAGGGACTGTACAGATACCGGTTACAGACTGTATTTTATAACGGGCACAGAGGGTCTTTCTTTCTACACACACTTCTCCAGAGGAAGAGGAAGTAATGAGATTTGTTGTTATGTGTAAGTTATAACATTGCTCATACTAGTCATATGGCGATATGGAAAAATATAATATCACGATTCTTTTTCACGATCCACGATATTATCAGGATCCTTTTTCATGTTACTTAACAGTAACAGACCATTTTGAACAAAATGCAAATCATAGAATGTGCATTCACTGATGTACACAATATCTGTGAAAAGGCATATCATGGAGACATTGTAACTCATTCTTTTTCACCATCGCCCACTCCTAAGTCATTAGTCATTATGAATGTGCGATGATGAACACACACACACACACACACACACACACACACACACACACACACACACACACACACACACACACACACACACACACACACACACACACACACACACACACAGTGCAAGTGGTGCGTTGTTGAGGCATTTCTCTCACCTGCAAACTGTTACAGGAAATGCCGCTCTTTCTCTTTCACTTCCCCTTCTTCTGAGAGGCTCTTTCTTTCTTCCTTTCTTTGAGCCTCATTGGCAGTTAGTTGGCATCAGTCTGAAAATGAATGAATAGAATTCTATTTTGGGATAAATTGAATAAAATGTTCCTGTCCATAGGTTTTCTTCAGAAGTTAGTGGCCTAACAATCTCAAAATCACGAACGAAACATCCATTCAATACCAAATGTGAATCACATATAGAGGGTCCTGTACAAATCACCCAAAGCACCACTTTGATGCGCAAAATGTTTGGTTCAAAAACATGATTTTCAGAGGTATCAAAACTCTCAAAATGAAATAAAAGTGATCTCCGGAGTGATGTGACCATGTAATTCGTTTGCAAAATGTGTGAGAGGGGCCTTTTTCTGTAGTGGGAGGCATAGGCGCCACACTATACCGGTGCTGCATGCTTGCCTCTCTCTGCAATGACCATTCTGGCTATAGTCTAGTCTACGTTCAGTAACTGCAGTTGCTCTCTCAGTCTCATCAAGGTGTCACAAGCTAATACACAACAATTCATCGTTCTTTGTCAAGGTCAAGGTCAGCTTTATTTGTCAATCCAATACATGTGCAGAGTGCAGACATATAGTGGGTTGAAATTGCGTTTCCCTCTCATCCACGGTGCAAATAAAACAATAAACAGCAAGTAACGGTGACAATAACAACAAATTGTGAAGGCCTATGCTGGCTGTGTGAGCTGTGCCTGCTATGTCATGACATCCACCCAAAATCAAAACGCCATATATCACGATTGCAGGATCCGAACGGCATGGAATTTGAATCGCACGTCACATGGCCTCCAACGGTATTCCTCCCAGTAGATTCCTCTTGTCCTGGAGGCTGTAACCGGCGTCTCGCATCAGCAATTTCCCCAGAATTGCACCTTTCTAGTTGTGGATTGTCTTTGTTTGGCTTCACTAAGTTGTCTCGACAAATTGTGTTGTAACCACGTTCAACCCGGTGTCCCAATTTTGGCCTTGTCATTATAGCTGAAGATTGTCAGAAATCATCAATATAATTGCCATGTTGGTATTTCTTATTGAAGACATTTGGTACAGATATTGAATGAGCAAATATATACTGTACTATGGGCAAAGCAAAGCTTTTTCAATTCACTTTGAAAAGTTCTTGGTTGAAAGTCTAAACTTAAATGTATAATAGATAACATGCATAACATTTTTAACTGTAGCACATGTGACTGATGTGCCATACCTATGTTCATAAACAAATTTGTAAGTGTACCTACTTTTACTTGGGTTAACCATACATACATCTGTCCTTCTGTGTCCTAGGTACCTAAAGCTGGCCCACATCTGCCCAGGTCAGATGTGTCCACAGTAAGTGGTGATACTCAGGGAAGGAAACAGCAGGCTTACAAGACTGAGATCATTGGTGGAGTGGTGGTTCACACTCCCATCCAGGTATTGGGATGTAGCCGACACAATCATTGTTATTAAACTGATGATGAAAGCAAGGACAATGAGGTGTGCTGTGTTAGTGACACAGAATGTGCTATTCTAATGATGACGATGTGTTTCAGAATGAAGGCGATGAAACAGAAATTAGAGAACGAAAGGTCATCAAGCCAGGCGTCCTGAGGTGTGGTTTCTGTGTGAAACAGGGTAATGTGGTGAGTACCCACACATGGACTACTGAAATCACTCAAGTGTCTGTATGAAAGTCTTTTGGGTTTATGATACTGAAGGTTCAATGTGGTTTGTATTTCAGAGGAAGAACTGGAAGAGACGTTTCTTCACCCTGGATGAAAATGCTGTCAGTTACTACAAGGGTGACACAGTGAGTTCACAAGTCGTCTTTTTCTTGACTGTCACTTTTCCACACAATGGTAATGGCTTGGCTCGACTTGACTCTGCTCCCTTTTTTGGTTTTCCATCTGGCAAAGTTGTGGATAGTACTTAGTATCTCCTCCATTGAGGCTCCAAGCAAGCTTAAGTAATACTAAAAGGTGACAAGAATACACTACAGACTATTGATTGGTCAGTATTGGTCAGACGGTCAAGAGGGATTTTTTTGGTTGCTCACTCAAGCAGCAATATGTCTGTCTGTCCCACGGAAAGCGTCCGACCAAACTGAGAATTTAAATTCCACAACAAATGTACAAAACCATCTGTATCTGTCTGACCGTGGATCTGAGGAGGATACATCGATTATGCAGAGGTTGCACAGATTCTGTGTTTGAGGATTGTTTGCATCAGCTTCCCTGATTGGCCAACCCAAACAGAGGAGAAGGAATCTATCAAATTCAAAGCAAAGTGGGCGAGATTAAAAGGTACAGTATTGGGATTGTAAGTAGGAGAGAGTAGGTCATAATATGTTTAAGTGAGTTAATTAAATCATTGTTTTTGATTGGCAAAAACCCTACAGGTTTATGTGTTCATTGCCAGAAGGAAAAGAGGAGAGAGCTGACACATCGTCAGCTCATCAACATGGTTGATCAACATGGTTGATGAGCTGAGGGAGGTGGTGGAGTTGAGAGGTTGAACATGCTATTATGAACCGTAGTAGTCGCTAACAAAGGGAAAGGGATATATGGCATGACACAGTGATATATGGCAGTGATCAGCCAGCCTCATTCTCCTGGCTGCTATCTTCTCACTCTTTTTCTTTCTTTCTTTCTTTCTTTCTTTCTTTCTTTCTTTCTTTCTTTCTTTCTTTCTTTCTTTCTTTCTTTCTTTCTTTCTTTCCTTTCCTTTCCTTTCCTTTCCTTTCCTTTTTTCCCTGTGCAAGCCGGTTGACTTTAGCTCAGGGACGTAACATAACAGGATGAAATTAACATCTCCAGGTTTTGTGTTATACCTTTTTCTGCCCCCCCCCCCCCCCCCCCCCCCCCCCCCCCCCCCCCCCCCACACACACACACACACACACACACACACACTTTTCTTCTTCTTTGATAGTAGAGGGTCAGGTTCTCTTTCATTAAAGGAGAGCTGTGTCACAGCAGTTCATGTACAGTGGAGAATGAAGTACCTGTAACCAAAAATAAGTCAAGTCAAGCAGAGTCAAGTTAAGCAGAGTCAAGTACCACATCATTTGGTGGAAATTGTTGAGGTTTGTATGTATGTTGTGCCGTTGGCTACAATCTACAGCCAATGTCACATCACTGATGCAATTGTGTATGTGTCAGGATAAGGAGCCTCTTCGAGCTATTCCACTGAGGGACGTTCAGAAGGTTCACCAATGTTTGGTCAAATCTGGGTCAGTCTAAATCCTGTTGCATACCTCTATATTTTCATTTTCTGCACATCTGTCAGTCTGGCCCATCTGGTGTGCCTGTCTCTCTCCCTCTCGCCCTGTCTCTCTCCCTCTCGCACTGTCTCTCCCTCTCGCCCTGTCTCTCTCCCTCTCTCTCTGTCTCTCTGTCACAGTCTCTTCCCCTCGCTCGCTCTCTCACTCTCTCTTTCTTTGTCTATCCCTTTGCAGACACCAGTATGTTTCAGAGGTGAAATTATCATCTTCTGTGTTTGTTAGGGACCTGTTAATGAGAGACAACCTCTTTGAGATCATCACCAGCTCCAGAATCTTCTACGTTCAGGTACATGACAACTGAGTAATTTTCTTCCTTGCGCGCGCACACCACACACACACACACACACACACACACACACACACACGTCGAGTCTGGGGGTGCTTGAGGGCTGAAGCACCCACTGACACAATGGGCGTGTTCGGAAATAGCGCAATGTGCAATGCAAACTAATAGGCGAGTGCGTTCCCGCACTGGGGGGCGGGGCGGGAGGGCACCCACTGCCGTTATAAGAACTTTCCACGCCTGCACACACACACACACACACACACACACACACACACACACACACACACACACACACAAACAAACAGTATCCATGACTGCTAGATGGAGGACAGGAGGAGTACTGCTGTCAGTACAACAGAGGGGAGAAATGCGTTTGCTCAGTTAGTTCAACATGGTACAGTGCAAGACAAACTACATTATGTAGAGCATGCCATTCCAATAAACAATTGGAACAGGTCTAAAGTATCTTATAGTAAAGAGGTGTATAGCAAAGTGTAGAAAATTATTGTTTTGCTGGTCCTACTCAGCTGCTCTGTTTGTTGTGATTGGAAGAGCCCTCCTTGTTGAGCCCTCCTTGTATGAATAATGGTGTAGCTAATCCAGACTTTTATAGAGGCCAAAGTAGAATAATTAGCAAACAGGAAAACGAATGCACTGAGCTGCAGTAACGAAGGGTTGGTATGTCTACACTGGTGTCTCCTCCAGCTGTCGTTCCATATGCTGGAGATGTTTCCTCTGAATGCTCTGTCACTGATGTGTGGCAGCGGTTCTGTTTTTAGAAGGACGAAAAGTATGTTTTTGTGAATCAGGCAAAACCATCTGTTACCATAACAACAATAACATCCTGTCCTTCCCCTCGGGAGAACAGCTGACTGAGGAAGGCTGATCAGAAGGGAAACCCTAGGAGCAAGAGGGAGGGGGCTGTGTGTGTGTGTGTGTGTGTGTGTGTGTGTGTGACATCATCAAACCCTGTACACTCAAGACACGCTCCATATATGGCCAGTACAGAATTAATTTCATATGTTGATCTGACCCCCCATGCGCCAGTGCTCACCCAGCAGTCTGCTGTCTTCCGTTACCCAGGCGGATTCGTACATGGGCAAGGTCGCTTCTCGCCCTCAGGGCATCTTACTGGCGTTAGTCACTTTATTAGCTGTTTAGCTAACGGAACGTTACATATTAGAAGAATATGCTTTGGTTTAATAAACACCACATGATGTTGCTAATGTTAACAATAATTCACCCACACAATTTCATAAATAACATAATAAATGGAGACTACGGCTAACATTTAAGATACACTCCATGTATGTATACATAACCCATTGTTCCCTTTGTTTGTCTCTATAGACTGACTCTCCAGAGGAGATGTATGGCTGGATCAGGGACATTGATATGAAGATTCAGGACTTCAGAGGCCCTACTAAGGTTCCCTACAGTCTTTTGTCTCTCATCAATCTTTGTTGAATTTATACTTTATTTATGGTTTAAAATGTATCTATGCCAGGAGGCTGGTATTGCCCATACGGCTAATACCGATATGTCACTAATGAGCTGGAGGGTCTGGCAGCTGGACGGTCTAGCAGTGTAGATCCCATAAGCTGGATGGACAGCTTGTGCCCAGCTGGTTAGTTCCGGTCCATAGCCTCATGGGGCACATATCCCATAGTCTACAGGGGGATTGCTCTGTGATTATTAAGTTACAAAAAATACATAGTTGTTGACGATTCCAAACATATTCGGGTATTGATGTCCTTGACCTGCTGGTCACAATAAATATTATGATCCTCCAAATACGCCAAGATTAGCTGTGGGCACACAGACAGACAGAGCTAAATGCAATATCTCTGCTTGACTGAGATAGAAGATAATTGATAGAATGCTCAACGTGTACAACTATAGTATTATACAAATCACATACCTTTATTTGACATGGATGAGGGAGGTGATACATGGCAGTTCCTTTGTGCGCTACTTTCTATATAAGGAAATGACCATGTCAAACATGGATAAAATTTTGCTGCCAAACTGCAGATGGTTTGTTAGAGTGGAGACCGGAGACATTCACAGAATGGCTGCATACCAATTAAGTTGAGGCATGCCAGCAGCAACTTCTGTGTTTGGAGTCAACACTCCCCATGCTACTAAAATGAGGACTATACCATTTTGGTCACTGGCACAGTTCATTGTTGACAATTTATAACATTTTAGTGTTTATCTTAGTTTTGAGCAAATGGCAATTGTGAATAAATAAGGCTATGGGGTGTGCTCTGGTGGCTTACCCACCAGACCGCCCCCATGCTCCTAGATGCATGTCATCACATCTTTCGCTTTCCTGTCTTTACTCTTTCTTTGTCTCTACTATAAAATTAAAGCACAAATGTGAAAAAGATAATATTTTAATTTAAAAAATGGGTATGTTATAAACAAATTAACATTGTCCCTGACTGTATTGTCCAAATAGGGCAATGGCGATTGCCCTGGTGATAAACTCACACGCTGTCTCTGTCTCTCTCTGTCTCATCACAGGATTTTAAACGTGTATCTTCTCTTTATCGATGTAACTACGCCTCTGCATCCCGCAATCTACAGACTGAGAGACCTGCGCTGGTCAAGTCATGTTCTGTGGCCCCAGGCTGGCAGCCTTGGACCCCTATGCCCCAAAGTGAAGACACGGAAGACATGGACATCACGTTCAGCCCCTTGCCCACACTGCCTTCTCCTTCTTCATCTTCCACTTCCTCCTCTACTTCCTCTTCCTCTAATTCCCTCTCTGCCATGGCTCCTTGCTCTAGTGCTATTCCCCCAGCTCCAGCTAGCATCCCGGGGGATTCCGCTACTTTAGGGAGCTTTTCTAGTGGCCGAAGGCGGCACCGCTCTCAGCCCCAGACTCACACAGACCGAAGTTTCCCCTTCAGCTTGGATGACGCTAGCATTCGCACCACAGATGTATAAAATCGATTAAATCTCTCTGATTTCCCTTCTGGACCAAGATTTATGTGGCTGTTTTTAGATAATTCCCCAGTGACTTGACAACAAGAGTGGTCTCACTACCATAGCCTGCTGCTTCGGAGC
>NC_137867.1:25474199-25646699 GCF_963924005.1 Protomyctophum bolini | reverse complement strand
TTTGTTGATCGGAATCCTCCCAGGGCTTTTATTTCTTTGTCTCTCTCTCTCAAATCTCTTCACATTGTGAACTTGTGAATGGGGGCGCTCACAAGTTCAACTCACATTTTCTCTATCCACACTTTTCCTGGGCTGTGTGTGCTCCAGTTCCTGTTGATTTCATTGGATATCATTGGTCATCTGACCAGTTTCATTGGCTTTCATTGGATCAAATCGAAAGGAACTGGAGCACACAGCCCAGGAAAAGTGTGGATAAGGATCATTGGTCAGGATGTACATTGAATGTAAGTGTTTGGATCCCACTGACCAATATTGGATTGATTCAGCATTCACCACCCAGGCACTGCATAAAAAAAGCAGTCCCTAAAATCTCAGTGTCTGGACCAAGAAGGGCACTTGCAAGGCCACATTGAGACCAGCAATCACTTTGAACAAGCTAGTATGGAGTTCAGTGACTGAGATTGGACTAATGTGCACCAGTTAATATCAAGAACTGGTTTATATGAGAGGGAAGTGGATTATGCCCTACTGCCCTTCCAGAGTGTATTTATTTGCATACTTCATAACCAAGATTTAAAGGTCAACACATCAGAGTGCGGACTACTCTGAGGGCAGACAGAAACATAAGGGTAAGACCTGTCCTCTCAATGTTATTGTTTAATTTGTCTGGCGTTCTTAACTTGAAGAGGCTGTTATTGATGTCCTTTATAGGCTACTCATGGTTAAAAACGCTCCCAGAACACACTATGTATGTATTTGTGTACTATAGATTCTTTACTTCATTTGAATACTGTAACACATGCTTGCTGATGAAATCCACTAGAGGGAGCTGCAACACTTTGTAAACAATACAGGCAGTACCTGTGCAACTCTAGGATAAGAATGCAGGCCATTATTATGATTGGGGGTGTTTAAAGGTAGCTGACTCTTTCTCAGGTATGTTTCTCAGAAGTGTATGGACTCACCATTCAGCCATTTTACCACTGACCTCACTGACCACTAGTGAGGTAGGGTTTCCAAATTCTCACCTCCTCAATTACCACAATACCTTTTGTTATAGGCTACGGGTCCGGGATGCATTTGGAGAATGGATTTGGCAACAAATAAAAGATGATATAAATGGAAAAATAGTTTTTTTTTACTGCGCAGTGTATCGCTCTGCCAACACGTTAGAAAGCATAGCGTCTTACACGTGTAATATGAAGTCATTATAATTCGGTGCAGGTTTTCATCTGGACTTGGAGGCCCTGTCTGGACTGCTGCCAAACCCCAACCTTTATGTTCCACATCAGACCACGTTACATGGATAGAGGAGGGGGGTTGGAATGTATTTTGCCCTGTGTGATGTGATTGTTTGCAGAGAAATGGCTTGACCTTGCCCTCCATTGCCACACACACACACACACACACACACACACACACACACACACAGACACACACACACACACACACACACACACTCCCTCTCCCTCTGGTCAGCCTAGGTGTGTGAGACAGGCCTGCTGAGTGCAGGAGGTCTGGGACCCCTTCATCACTTCCTCCAGACAGAGAACAGAGGAACTAGTCAGCTGAACCCAAAATGGGACAATAATGAGCAGCCCAGCCACAGCCACCTCGTTTCAAATATTATTAGATCTCTTCTGCTGCACTTTTCCAATGCCATTCTCCCTATACAGGATATATATATATATATATATATATATATATATATATATATATATCAATGAATGGCATTGGAAAGGTGCAGGGGGGAGAGGGAAAGTTATTATTGATGCCAATGCCAACTGTTCAAGTCAAGACCAGTTCTGCGTTAAGTTCTTCAGATCTAACTTCAAAAGGAATGAGGGACACTTTCTCACAGCGATAAAAATTGGCTTGAGTGGGTGTCATAGGATAGGCTATATTTTCCTAACGTTGTCTCGTTTTGGAATTGAACGTTTTAATATATTTGAACTTTGAAGTAACGGTACAATTAACATCAAGATGAAACATATAGATGAACGTATATCTGCATATTTGCTGTAGGGTCCGGACCGTCCGGTGTAGGCTATCTCAGGGCTATAGACTGGCTGGATGTGTAACCGCAAGGTTTGCCAGTTCGAACCCGGGCTCCCCCTGACTGAGTCCCCCCATGCAGAGTTAGTGTCGAAGTGTCCTTGAGCAAGACACTGAACCAGAAATTGCTCCTGATGTGCTGGTTGGTGCCTTGCATGGTTTCCGCCGACATCGGTCTATGACTATGTGTTTGAATGGGTGAATGTAATGCACAATCTATAAAGCTCCTTGGATAAAGGCGCCATAAATGCACCATTTATACCATTTATCCGTTACATTTAAGCATAGCCATATAGCAAGGCCTATTTGCCTTTTCTTCTTTCTCAACGTGTCCTGGAAAGGAAAGCCATTTTGCAACATCTCAATCAATATATTATAGTATACAAATAAATGTGTTGATAGCATATAAGCGTATCATTTTGTTTTATGGTGAACAACAAGGGAGTATAAGGCACATACATTGCCGATGGGTTTGTTCTCAGATTGCCTTAATTGTAAATAGGCTACTTGTTGCTTCCTCAGATGTGCAGGCTATATTGTCATCTGGCAACAAATTCTAAAATCGATAGCTTTCCTTATAGCTTATTTTTTGGGGGGTAAAAGGGGACTATTTGTCACGTGGTTCATTCATCAACAAAAAATAATGTATGCAAATATTTGGCAGTTTGATCATTTAAGTTTTAAATAAGATATTAAGGCGTTATTCGATAGGCTACAATGTTCATGTTTTAACGCTAACATTTGGAATTGAAAGTTTTCCATATGTTTGTTTGGCACTATATAGCTCAACACTGTTTATGTTAGGCTACTAGGCTATATGTCATTTACTTCGGAACAAGTTATCACAGTCACAATAGGTCGTGTTCGTGTTGTATCAGACGGGTTTTGTACCAGATGATCACTTTTAATTATTCAAAATTATACTAACCTTATATGGGTGATTATACTACTGCCCTGTATAATAATAATATGCCTATACTGTAAATTAACACAAATTTGGCAGGCTACAATGCCTGTCGGATTAAAGCTATATTGTGAAGAGTTTGCTCCATTGCATGATTTAGGCCTATGTTTATGAAATGTCTTTGCATGCAACATTTTTGTTCTTTTTAAAGTATACAAAAATATAGTATCCGAAATACTTATTCAAGTATAGTTATTCAACTATAATTTGGTATTACATTAGATGTGCCCAAAACTAAAGGTATATCGCGATATACCAGTATAGGCATGTATACTGCATATATCACAAAGGATGCAGTAGACCACATGATATGACATGGCCCTAAAAATATATACCGGTATATCATAAGGCCTGTCAGCTCAAAACCACAATGCAATACTTTGTTTTCAAGAGTGTTGCACAAGTACAGTAGGCCTATAGCATTACAAAGTTATACAAAAACGAATTCCATTTCCCCCCTCTATTTTCCATTACTTAATGCCATGGCGCCGCTATTCCAACGCCCCTTGGTACATTTTTTAACTATTTTCAGCAATGGGATACATATAGCCTAGACAAGTTTATAAAATGTGAATAGTCGTAACGTTATATGCCTATACATTTACTTTTGATCAAATAAAGAATCACTGTGGGTATAAGTGAGACATTTTTCCCATTCAGGGACACAGGAGTGACAACTTATAGATAGCCTCTCCTCAATAAATATTTATATATTTTTGTTGTACGTGGTTTACGCTTTAAAGTTATACACTTATTTAGTTTGTTGTATGCCTTTGTAACAGTTTATGTAAAATATTTTCATTTTGTTAAAACGTGGACGGTGGCTGAGAAAAATCGTAAGGTGCAGCCAATTCAAATAAGTGCATGTGCACACTATAGAGATTTGTTTTCTCTTCGTGATGTTTACCAAAAAAGTTCAAAACTAATCGATACGCGGAGAAAGGCTGTGAGAGAAAAATGTCACACATTGCTCCGACCCCTTGTGCATGTTGTCATGTTAAACCATTTGTTTTATTAAGGTCAACCCTTTGTTTTATTAAGGTCATTACCGATTGTGTAATGTGAACGGTATAGGCATATAGGCCAGGCCTATTAGGCCTACATGGTTAAATGTAGAATAAAAAGTAGCCTATATATGCATAATATTATGTCCGGGTTTGGTTTGACGAAGAATAGCTCAAATCATTCAGGGCTTCAATTTGCCCATTAAATAAATTAACAGACAAAATAAATGTAGTCCGTATTAAATATGATTACAAGCTGGATTACAATCATCCATATCTTTATTATTAGTTGTTTCTTTGCTTTTTTATATAAGTATAGGCCTAGCTTGGGCGGGTATAGCTTAAAACAATATTCATAGGCTTTTCGTTTGTACTGAAATAGGCTGACATGGTTCTTTTTAGACATCCAAGAGCGCGTTTGAAATTTATATAAAAACTAATTGTTTCTCTCTCTCTCTCTCTCTCTCTCTCTCTCTCTCTCTCTCTCTCTCTCTCTCTCTCTCTCTCTCTCTCTCTCTTTCATAGGCTATAGCGCGCATAACCACACACCTTGGTTTACAGAGCAGAATTGAATATGAAAGAAATAGTCGTGCTGTGGATGAATCTTATAGGTCAGGTCACGTGCAGACACTGAAGCGTAGGGTACCGAAGGCTATAGTGGTTCTCACAGACAGCGGCATGCATGCATGATGCAGCATCACTGTAACCTCAGCGCCTGTTGTTACCAACCCAGTGATTTGCGTGAGAACCTGTTAATGGGCTGTGGATCAGAATCAGATAGCCTTTATATATACGTGAAGGTCTGACAGAGACCACCATAATCCTTTAAACAATTAAGGTAAGTGCTTCAAATGTTTATTGTTGATTAAAATACTATAGCCTACAAGAAATTGGGGAAAACTTGCGCGCCTAAGCCTATACGCACGACAACTGTCAGAATTCTATTTACCGGTCCTGTATGCAGGTTAGATATGCACGTGAATTTATATTGTGTTTCAATACGGTATAGGCTATTATAGTGTTTTTAAGTGTTCATGGAAATGCTATTGAAATTGACCTTCCACAATCCAGAACTCCTATATGGCTGCGGCTATAGGATATGCCAAAATGAAAGCGTTTGTCGAACTTGTGCTATATAGAAATGATGCATGCGAACGGAAGATATATTTATAGCTGCTGAGTGCTGAATGAATCTGCATGCAGAAATCGGTGGGGGGGGGGGGCAACCGTACGGCAGCGCGTTTAAGTCCTAATGACCCCTTCAACTTTCAACTCCAGTTGACTGCACGCGGCCGGGTTATTATCTGGATGTAGAGTAGAGTAATCCCGTCAAAGCGATGCACGCGCGCTCTGCGCTCACATCAACATGGTGCCCCAACATAACCTAAGTGGTTGTGTGTGTGTGTGTGTGTGTGTGTGTGTGTGTGTGTGTGTGTGTGTGTGTGTGTGTGTGCGTGCGTGCGTGCTGTGTGTGTGTGTGTGTGTGTGTGTGTGTGTGTGTGTGCGCGCGCGCGCACGCGCGCTTACAATAACCTTACAATAACCTATGGTGGTCACATGAGATTATAACGGGCATTCATTCTGTGTTGTGTAAATGGGTGGAATTTGGAATGCCTCGCACGACAATCGACTCAACTCCCCATCGCTTCGATTTCGCGCGCGCGTGTATTTGCGCGCGAGCGTCCCCTTCCCTTCTGTGTGATTGGCCAAATGGCCAACATCCCAGTTATCATTTGGTTCCAGAGATACGACTGTCCTGTGTAGACCTATAAGGAGAGAGAGAGAGAGAGAGAGAGAGAGAGAGAGAGAGAGAGAGAGAGAGAGAGAGAGAGAGAGAGAGAGAGAGAGAGAGAGAGAAAGAGGGAGGGGTGTATTTCACGGGGAAGTAGCAATTGACTTCCATTCTTAATAAAGGATTTGATGAGTGCAGTGGAGTTCAGATTAGGACTGGCGCTGAGTCTGCGAAGATAAAGAATGGGCTGAAATAAATGACCAAAAAGCTGATTGATGTGCAATAATCTAGGGCTACTATTAGCCTGAAGCTTCGCAACGCACCAGGAGGGGAGGGTGTAAGGGCGCGAGCACACGAGCCGGACAACAAACAGATAAACAAACCGTTGACATTCACCAACGGATAGAGAGCGTGGCATGTTCTGAAAGAAAACTGGATGAATTGGAGTTTTTTTTAAATACATCTTTAAGAGCGGATATTAAAAGCACCCATTCGCCCTATTGAGCGCACACACTCACCGGAGGATGACCGTGCCATCTCCAGGGAGAACAGAACGTGTTTGAGGTAAAGGCCTGCGGTGACAAGAGACGACCGACCCCGAACAAATATGCAGCACAAGGAGAACAGCATTGAATGACTGCGTTCCCAAGGATGTTTCCAATTTAAGAGCAAATACAAATGATCAGAATAAGTCAACCGTGGACACAAAAACTGCGGAGCATGTATGATATGAATAACCTATAGCCTACTGTCTGAAATAACAAACATGTATATAGGTCGTATGTATCTCATATAAAATATAACCTAAAAAGTTAAAAATATAACACTGATCACAGAGAATTAAACATGGTCATACCCTAATAAAATAATGTTATTGTTAGCCTGTTCTATTATTTTGTATTAGATCAATATATATATATAACTTGGGGCGTTGTTTATCACTGAAAGTGGACATTCACTTTCAGCACCGCACATCATCACTTGATATGGGCCTACAATATACAATTATAATTATAGCTTAAACTTTACATCTTTTGTTCCTGTTTATAGAGCCTTTATAGCTGAGTTATGATATTTATAACCCTGCAGGTCACCCAAACTGAAATCGGGCCTCAAAATGGATGTCCTGACTCCTGGCCGATCTATAGGCTACGATTAATGTTCCAGCGAACGTGGGAGAATACAGATAGGTCCTCGTGACAACCTATAGGCTATTCAATTCCAGCAATCTATTGCCCTGTAAAATAACTTTTAGCTTACTTTGTATACTGTGTTTGTGTGTGTGTGTGTGTGTGTGTGTGTGTGTGTGTGTGTGTGTGTGTGTGTGTGTGTGTGTGTGTGTGTGTGTGTGTGTGTGTGTGTGTGTGTGTGTGTGTGTGTGTGTGTGTGTGTGTGTGTGTTTGTGTGTGTGTGTGTGTGTGTGTGTGCGCGCGCGCTCATATTACAGCCTGTGTCAGTGCGCCATGGCTAACGGCGGGGATCCATTCGGCCTTCCAGAGCGCCCGGACACCGACTGCATGGATTCACCAAAGGAAAAGAAACCAGAGAACCCCAGCAAGGCCTTGAGCTCACCAGCATCACCACCGACCAACCAGGTATACGAATAATATAGGCTATAGGTATTTGGCCACCCTGAACAACACGTTTTCCAAGAGTACTTCGCTATATGCTATTCATAATTCACTCATTTTCCTGGGGACCCCCATGAACCCCCTCAAGGACCCCGGGGGTCACTGGACCCTACTTTGAGAACCACTCCCTGAAGACTATATTTTCTCCCACTATAGCTATAGTATATAGTCTATAATTTCACACTCAACACTCGCATATTTAATTCTAATTGTCATTCACGTGAAGAAACTTTCCGTATTTTTTATTTTAAAAATGTATTTAAATTTGATTTATCTTTATAGAATAGCCTGCATGCATATCACCCATGTATAATATCTAAATTTAGGAAGAACTGATATAATTTGGTGCCTATATTTACAGGGAATGGAAGGAATCAAAGTTTTCCTTCATGAAAAGGAACTTTGGACGAAGTTTGACGAAGTCGGAACTGAAATGATCATCACCAAGGCTGGAAGGTATATCATTTATTGATGATACAAATAGACTATAATTTGATCACTATTCGGGTTAATTTATAGCCTAATACATTATCTTCGCATTGGTCTTTGAATGTATATATATTTATTCATGCTTAATTAATTCGCAATTTGCCATGATCCCCCATAGGCGGATGTTCCCAGGCTACAAGGTGAAGGTCACGGGTCTCAACGCAAAAACCAAGTACATTCTCCTCATGGACATTGTACCTAGCGACGACCACCGCTACAAATTTGGAGATAATAAATGGTTAGTATATACCAGTATCTTTGACTGACAATAATTATAGCTATTATAGGCCTGTGTCAAACATGGCAAATTAAATAACCGCTCTTTAGAGCCAAAATGTTAAATTGCATGGAGAAAATCATCCGGGTCAAATAGGTTAGGCCTATATTTAAACAAGTTACACTGTTTTCTGTTATCTCTCTGTTTATTATTATTATTTCATCTGATTTGCTCTCTAGCCTATTGCAGTTCAAGTTTAATAGGCTAGCCTGTTTCCCTTCTGCCCGCGAGTTCACCCTCAGCGTAGCGCAAGGCAAGGGTTCACGAGGCGGACAGATGCAACCAAACCATCTCATTCAAGTGTGCGTTAAATCTGAAAGGAATCCATTCCTCAGTCACATGCACCGAGATTAATCGACCGAGTTTCCACTGTGGGTCGCGGACTCGCACACTAATCGGCGAGGAGCTTTATGAAATTGTTGTTGACAGACATAGTCCCATCACTCCCATGTTAAAGCGTAATTTCTGTGCTCAAACGTTTTGACAGAAACCCAAGTCACTGCGTAATTTTAAATGGCTATAATTTCTATTTCTGATGGAGCTCTGACATTAATTGGTTGGTAGCATGCTATATGCGCAGACGATTAAATAAGACCCATGGCTTGACAGTACAGGCCTATGGCTAATGCTTTTGGTTATGCTTTGTTTGATGCCAGTCAAAGTCAGTGGGAATCGGATCCACTCGACATGTAGGACACCATTTTTAACACTCCTCTGAGTTGTGCCCGCACTTGCCACTTCATAATACAATATATATATATAGTTCCTGCAGTGCCTGTGCGTTTATTATGCCACCGGCCACCCACCGTTATATTGGGCCGTGGCTCTGCATTATTCTTCGAGACTGGCTGTTATAACAATTTAGAGAGTTATTTTGATGGGTGCTGTTCAGATGGGCCGAATGGCCGATACAGTCTCACGGCCAGATGTATTTCTCTGCTAAACTATAGTCCTACAGTGAAACATGCTTTATGAAGCAGTCTAATTATTCTGCCGCCGGCGGCCTTCTGCTTGAGCATCGCTGGAGTTTAGTGCACTAGTATTCTATTCTGGGTCAGTCTAGGCCAGGGACTACTGAGACACAGTTTCCGCTGTGTTGCATTTGTGGCCATAGGTCGATATCGGGAAAGGCAGAGCCTGCGATGCCTGGAAGGCTATACGTCCACCCAGACTCTCCCGCTACAGGGACGCACTGGAGCCGCCAGCTCGTCTCTTTCCAGAAGCTCAAACTCACCAACAACCACTTGGACCCATTCGGACACGTGAGTTTTCTTGCTATTAATTGACTACAGATTAATTGTGAATATATAGGCCTATAAACACATGGGCTATAGGCCGCCAAATGCAGGAACGGACCGTTGAAAATTCACAAAATGTTGCTTTTTGGATGTGCAGCTTAACACAATATTGAGATAAAACAAAAAATATTTGATAGATGGTAGGCTAATACACATTTGTAGGCCTAGCCTATGTAGTAAATCATCATGTTTATGAAAAGGGCCAGAAGGCTCTAGTAAATAGCCAAATTAGATTTCCAATAAACAATCTTGCATGACTTTTTACATAATTTCAGGGACATGATAGTGCTACTGCAGACCAGTTTAAATTAAGTAGAATTTCTTTCACTTTTGCATTCAGCTGGCAGCACAAATGAGCACATGTACACACTCTCATCTCGTGAACACATCGAGGAACATATAACTCACAAAACATCACAACACAGCGCAAATCAGCATGAGCAGTGTTGTCACATGCAGCTGATAAGACTATATAACTATAGCCTAACTTTACATGGTGGTAAGAGTGGAGAAGGAAGGACCATAGGGCTGTCAGTCAGTATCTTTATTCATTATTATTCCTTCATTATTTACAGCAATGATTCTTAAAGTGGTGTCCAGGGACGGAGCGCGCAGTCCTTCAGGGGATTGTTATAGACTATCAGTTGAACCACTTTAACATCATCGGTTTATCTGATATTTTACATTTTGAATATATTTTATGTTTTACATTTGAACAACACGTTCTTGTCCTATATAGCACATTTTCAGATCGGGGTCCGTGGCCGATATTTAAAGAAGTAGTGCCAAACAGCCGCAGGCACAATCGGTGATGACTGAAGTGGGAACTTTACGCAGCCAGAGCGCATGATGTATTTAGATTATATTGCAAGAAAGAAAGAAACTTCTTTAAACGCCGATTGGTGACTTTACCATAAATAATGAGTATAGGCCTATGATATTTGGAAACATGTGATTGAGCCAGCACCTGTATCAACGCGTGCGCGCGCGTCTCACACACACACACACACACACACACACACTTAAAGCCACGTGGTAATATACATGGTAGGCTATACGCATGGCTCTCTGTATTCCTTCCTATACTTTAAATGAATAATTTTCTTCGACAGATTATACTTAGCTCCATGCATAAGTACCAGCCGAGGCTCCACATCGTCAAAGCGGACGAGAACAACGGGTTTGGTTCGAAAAACACCGCTTTCTGCACCCATGTGTTCCCAGAGTCTGCGTTCATCGCTGTAACGTCCTATCAGAACCACAAGGTAGGCCTGTTAACCGGTTACTTAACTTTCGGGTGATGTGCTTCATTTATATTGTAGGCTTAGGCTACATGAACGCGATGCATTAGCATTAACATTGGCAAACCGAAACTATATAGGCTACTGAAGTGTAGACATTTTTTTGTGTTTTAGCTTATAGATCCACTTTGTCTTAGTTCCAATCGCATAATTGTTAATGGAAATTTGTAAAGGCCCTTGAGTGGAAAACAAAGTGCGTGGGTCTTGCTCGTTCACTCTCTCTTTCACATACACGCGCGCTTTACTTTTGTTTGTAGCTATTATGTATCCAGAAAGTCAATTTGCATCTTCATATAGTTTATCTTCTTGCTCAGTATTTGTAAACATGGACAAAAATAAAGCATGAAGTGCATGTGTGTGTCATGTGTGTGTGTGTGTGCGTGTGTGTGTGTGTGTGTGTGTGTGAGTGAGTGAGTGAGTGTGTGTGTGTGTGTGTGTGTGTGTGTGTGTGCGCGCGCGTGTGCGTGCGTGCGGGTGTGTGTGTGTGTGTGTGTGTGTGTGTGTGTGTGTGTGTGTGTCTGTGTGTGCGTGTGCGTGTGTGTTGTGATCTGTGACTGTGATGATGTTACTGTCACGCTCACGATGTGTTTCCCTCACTTGATCGTCTTTAATTAAAGTTAGGACCTTTCAGTATGGAAAGTTTCTTAAAACAATTTGACATAATTTAAAAGCCAATATGTTTTCTGTAGTGTGGCCTACTGTATGTATATATATAGCCTTGGGCTATATAAACAAAAATGCATTCTGAAAATAGATACAAATATATAGCATCACTTTGAAGACCTATATTTCACCCAGAAAAAGACATACAAGACATACAAATTAATATTTGTAACAGGCAAATATTATAACTTATATTGTTTTGTTAATATATTTGTTTACGTTTAAGTTTCTGAGAATAATAATAATGATAATTATTCCTATTTGTTGTATATATTTATAATATGAATAAGAATCACACTACATAATTAAGCATAGGCCTATACATTTGGTGAACACTAACATTTTAGGCTATAACAAAATATTTTGTGATTTCTTAGATTTTAAATGCAATTTGGTTATTTCATGATAAAAAAAAACATTGTTTTGTAACCCTGTATCAGTGACAGAAACGACAACGTTGAGCTGGTATAGTTCAGAGCTTATCAGCATCATCATTGCGACGAGGTGTGTTTAGACCAAAGCTTGATAAATTGTCACGCCAAATCTCAGATGTACCCACATGCTCCGATGATGGACGTGGTCTTGCACCAAACAGAATCCATCACAACACCAGAGTTTCCCTATATGACATCACTGAGAATAGCCTTTAGACTTAACATCAAAGCCTCCAACTTGGGATCACTAAAAGCTTTGGCCCGAAATCCTTAAACCTGGCGACTGTTTGGGTAAACAGTTTATTCTGTGTCAGCTGGTGAGAACATTGTCCGCTCCGTTAGGGCGTTAGGGGCTGAGGAATGTTCATGGAGGACCAGAACTACTGTAGGGCTGCCTTCAACGCCTCATCTCGCAGTGCCTCTTACTGTGTAGTAAACCACTGGCTTAAAAGTCTGTGCAGATAATAAACAAGTGTGTGTGTGTGTGAGTGTGTGTGTGTGTGTGTGTGTGTGTGTGTGTGTGTGTGTGTGTGTGTGTGTGTGTGTGTGTGTGTGTGTGTGCGTGTGTGCGAGCGAGTGTGCGTGCATGTGTGTGTGTGTGTGTGTGTGTGTGTGTGTGTGTGTGTGTGTGCATGTGTGAGCGTGCATGCGTGCGTGTGTCTTTATGTTCAGTATATGGGTGTTTGCTATAATGTGGGTTTGCTTCGTCAAGAGTTTTTCTGTGGCTGAGCTGAGTGTGCATCCATCTGTGTGTCTGTTCTAATGTCTATTGTATTTTGTCCTACGCAGATTACGCAGCTGAAGATAGAAAATAATCCTTTCGCCAAGGGCTTCCGTGGCAGTGATGATATGGAACTGCATCGCATGGCCAAGATACAAGGGTGAGCGTGTGTGTGTGTGTGTGTGTGCGTGTGTGTGTGTGTGTGTGTGTGTGTGTGTGTGCGTGTGTGTGTGTGTGTGTGTGTGTGTGTGTGTGTGTGTGTGTGTGTGTGTGTGTGTGTGTGTGTGTGTGTGTGTGTGTGTGTGTGTGTGTGTGTGTGATTGTGCATATACATGCACACACATACCATAAACGTACATGTGTGTTTGGAAAATGTATAAAGATTTTACATTCATTTCGCTTTCATTTGCTCGTCTTTTCTCTTTTGCTCTCTTTCTTACTTTCCGACCTTTTTTTTGCCTGTCTTTCTCATTCCATCCCCCTCTCACTGGGGGGAGGATTGTTATGATAGAATGCATATGGTATTCCAAACTCCCTCCCTGTTCGTCGCCATAAGACATGAGTGTGTGTGAACTGAGCCAAGAAGTATACAGAGAATTCAGTTGTTGTCACCTGAAGGCTGATGTTTTGCATGGTTATGGTACCTGTTTTGCAACTGTGAACAACTCCTTAAATCTGTACAACACCCAACATGTGGCCATAATATTGCAAAATCCCGAGTGTTCATTTAACTCATGGGAGTGTAAAACATACAGGTCCACTCTCAGTTACATTAACACATATAGGGCGGTAAATCCCATGGTGTCTTTGCCGTTTCTACAAAATACAGTATACAAGGGTGAATAGCTGGATTATTTGCACACTTGTGCCTGATCAGCTTATGGCTCCACGTAGCATCTCTTTCTCGTGTAGGCCTGAACTCCATCGATGTACATTTCAGCAAGCCAATGGCAGAGGGTGTTAGCCTACTTGGGGAGGTCAAAACAATGGCAAGGAAAAGAGTCGGTAGGTTAGCGGTGGGGTGGGTTTGTGGGGTTGTGGCTCCTGTGTTATCCATGGTGTTATCGTTCTGCTGTGGTTGTTGAAGGGGGAGCGAGAGTAGGAGAGGAGCAGAGCGGAGTGTAGTCTATCTGAAGTGACATACGGCTGCTTATTTTTAGCGTGCCGCATTATCTCACAACATGGCTGCAAGTGTTCGTGAGTGTTTGCGTGCGTGTGTGTCACTAGCAGAACCAACCGACAGAAAGATGTGGCCCACTGTCCCTACATACCACAGAGTTCACCTAGAGGGCAGTATGCACAGAGAGAGGGAGAGAATGTTAAAGAGAGATAGGCGGAAAATAAATAATTATTTATAGAGATTAGCATAAATGAGATGGAAGGAAAAAAACAAGCTCCTTTTTCAAGGATTTTATTTTTACTTAAAAAATATAGCGATCGATCTACAAGCTCACAGCGTGTCACTGCAACGTTGTCAGTTTGTATATAATTTTGCTAAACACATTCCATTTACAGTTGGCCATACCCATGTTGTCCTTTGCTATTTAATTTTATTTTTACTTGTCTAGTATGTTGAAATTATATGAATGTATTCATTATAAATAAAACAATTCTGTATGTCTCTGCAACTCTCAAATTGGATGATTTGAGGCATTTTGTTCCAAAAATGTGTTTTGCAAAAATCCACCTGTTGGTGGCGCTATAACAGGCCAATGTGAAAAGAGTGGGATATATTCCTCAGCTTAGTAGGAAAGTCTGTGAAAGATTTCACGTAAATTGCATGCTGCGTTCATGATTTGAGGGTTTTTTGTTGCAAAATTTGAAAGACAATGTTAGGATTAGGATGGAATATGAAATATCGGACAGATCCGTCTTGAACACATGACTATAGAGATAGTGTGTAACGATTTGCGAGATTTTGGACAGAATCTAAAAAAATGTTTTTCAAGTCGGCCTCCTGGTGGTGCTATAACAGGCCGTTCTGGAAGATTTGGGGCAGAGGTTCATGTTGGCATCCAGGGAGTGTGTGAAAAATTTGGCATGGACCGGGTTAACATTGGAGACAATAAGCTCTCAAGCTGCTTTGTGTTTTATCCTTTTGACATATCGTATTATACATGTGCCAGTATATACTGTATGTTAGTATACCGGTATTCATTTTTGTCAATAAACAAATCAAACAATCAATCAATCAATCAATCAATCAATCAATCAATCATTGTACGATATAGTTCAGTATATAGGGCATAAGAGGTAATGACTTTCAGGTCATTACAGTGGCAGCAAACCCCAACTCAAAACATGACATGGCCAATATCTACAATTGCTGTAATAGTCGACTTACATCTCTCTTTCTCTCATCTACATTTTTCAGTAAAGACTATCCAGTGGTCCCTCGCAGCACAGCCCGCCAGAGAGTGTGTTCTAGTGGGAGTCCCTTTGCTAGTGACGGTGGGGTTCTGGGAGGTTCCCCCGAGGCCATCCGATCTCCATACCCCTGTGACGTAGGCCTGAGCAGCGGTAGCAGTCCTCCAGCAGCCTCCTATGGCCAAACCCACCCTCCCCTGCAGCACCACCCACAGACGCAGGTCTACCACTACACCAAGAGGAAAGGTACAGTGAAACTGCTGACAAGCTTTACAGTGCATTGACCATATTCACATTATTATGGCCAATATAAAAGCATTCTTTACAGTATTAAAAAAGGATGATTTCTATACATTAGAGGGAAAAAAATTGTAATTTACAACATACAGCAGGTCATTGTCTCCACCAGGCCGAAGGCATGGGGAGAGAGTATGTTTTGCACTCCGTCCGTGTGTCTGTCCGTGTGTGTCCGTCCGTCTGTTACCAGCTAATCCCCGGCACCGAACCCGGTCAATGCCAAATTTTACACACTCCCTAGACGCCAACGATGAACCGCTGCCCCAAATTTTCCAGAACGGCCTGTTATAGCGCCACCAGGAGGCTGACTTTTGTAAAACACATTTTCACATTTTTGGATATCACGCCTCCAGATTCTGACCAAAAATAAACACAGTATTTCTATAGTCATGTGTTCAAGACGGATCTGTCCGATATTTCATATTCCATCCTAATTGGCTAACATGGGCTTTCAAAATTTGCAGGATTGGCCCGTTTTGAACAAAATGCCCCAAATCATGAACGCAGATCGTGAAATCTTTCCTACTAGGCTCAGGAATATATCCCACCCTTTTGACATTGGCCTGTTATAGCGCCACCGACAGGTCGATTTTTGCAAAACACATTTTTGGAATGAAATGCCTCAAATCATCCAATTGCCATCCAATTACCACGTAAGAAGAAATGGCACCCTTTTCACATTAGCCTATTATAGCACCACCAGGAGGCCACAAACTGACCTGCCCTTTTGGAGACCTGGGCACACACACCCCAGTCATGTTGTGATCACCCAGTTATTATGGTTGTGTCCCTTTTATGCCATGTGGAGTTCTTTATCAGGCACGCCCAAATCTATCTATCTGTCTGTCTGTCTGTCTGTCTGTCTGTCTGTCTGTCTGTCTGTCTGTCTGTCTGTCTGTCTGTCTGTCTGTCTGTCTGTCTGTCTGTCTGTCTGTCTGTCTGTCTGTCTGTCTGTCTGTCTGTCTGTGTCTCTCTCTCTCTCTCTCTCTCTCTCTCTCTCTCTCTCTCTCTCTCTCTCTCTCTCTCTCTCTCTCACACACTCTCTCTCACTTTCTCTCTTTCTCTCAGTAGTGGAAGAGAGCTGTCCCTCAGTAGACCACCCACATCAGTACAAGAAGCCATTCGTTGATGGCTCACCAAACGAGGGAGAGTCTTACTACCACCCCTCATCCTACCGTCCTCCCCCTCCGCCTGGCTTGCCCAATAATCCTCCCCTGGGTCTCACTGACTCCCCCTACAGCTCAGACATGGGACAGCGTCAGGCGTGTATGTTTGCTGGCTCCGAACCCAGACTGGAGGATCTCAGCTGCACTTCATGGTCTTACACATGTCCCTTGCCCGCTGCCATGACTCCTATCGAACCCTACCCACCATACGCCCCTCATCCCCCCTTCAGCTCCAGCCCGCAGGGCTCTAGGCTCAGTGCCATGGCCCACCAGGGCTCTCCTCCACTTGGGGAGCCGCTGCCTCATGACCCCTACCAGACACAAAGCTCCGGACCTCCATCTCAGACCCACCAGAACATCCACAGCAGACAGCTCAGCCCTCCGCTCAGAGAGTATCCCCGCTACACCCCCAACCTGTCCCCTCCTCTCTACCACACACTAGACACACACACTCCCATCAGGGGAGGCGTCCCAGAGTGGAGCTTAGCATCCTAATCGGACCAGACCAATATTGGACACCTGCATTTCCAGCACCCTTGCTGCTGTTATGACAGAAGATGCTGCACCACACTGGGATTGAATACGATATTAATTTTGTAACATAATTGTGAAAAGTGTGGTATTGTGCCATGTGAAGAGGATGCATTTGCCAGTTGTGTTGCGTCTCCAATCGTGCTGGATGGAACCATGGATTGCTACAGATAATTTGCTCCTTTTTTACTTGGATATACAATCTGATGTACAGTATGTTCCACAAAACAACAAACAGAGGTGTGTGGTCCATTAGGTTTCCTTCCATACCCAGACTGACTGATGGCGTTCAATATTTGCACTTTGAGACCTGTCAGGCTTTAACATCAAAGGTGCTGCTTTCCTGTCTCACTCATTCACAGGTCTCAGCATTGTGAAGGACGTCTACTGTGACCCACCATCTGACAAGCAGTAACTTTTACTGACTGAACAACATTTTAACAGTAGAGCCTGAGGCAGACATTTCTTATTTTATTTAGAGGTGCAAAACACAGCTCCTTGCTAAGTCTCTTTTTGTGTGTGTGTGTGTGTGTGTGTGTGTGTGTGTGTGTGTGTGTGTGTGTGTGTGTGTGTGTGTGTGTGTGTGTGCGTGCGTGCGTGCGTGCGTGCGTGCGTGCGTGCGTGCGTGCGTGCGTGCGTGCGGGTAGCCCGTGTCAACTTAGCTCAAGACTGCTATGAGCTAATTCCCAATTAAACAGGCAGTAGTGGCTGCAGGCATTGCAACACAGAGATAAACAGTTTGTTTAGATCACACTACAGGCTGAGTGACCTGTACACACACAGTTATCACTGCATTCTGGGTAGGACAGCTCAGAGTCAGCATCACACAGCTGTCACTGTCCTCTCAGTCACCCCAATCTGACTAATCAGCACTCTGTTTTTCCTAGCCAACCAATCACCTGGCACCACTCTTTTATCCCTGGTTGATCTGCGTTCTTTTTGTAGGTTAGCCCATTTTGACTTCTTAGTGAATGGTGTGAGAGGATTGCTCAGAAAACATGCCAAACAGGGTAGTCACATAAATGTGATAACTATGATGAACCAACTAATTGTCTTTGTTTTCTTTTTATCCAATCCTGGTATTACAAATATTTGTTTTTAATATACCATCTATTTTATTTTTAGGTGTTTACCATTACCTCCTTTACCTCTACAGAAAGCTATTTCTACACCGCAAAAGAGTATACCATGCTGAGAAGTAGTTACCGTACTTAATGTTTTTATGATCCTATTTTTGCCCAGGTGTTTTATATGCAGCAACATGTGAAAAGGCCTTCTTGCTGTCAGCCATTACTGTTATTAGTACAAAGAACAAAGAAGTCATTCCTCATCATTCCTTTGTGTGAGTGTGCGTGTGTGCGTGCGTGCTTGCGTGTGTGTGTGTGCGTGTGTGTGTGTGTGTGTGTGCGTGTGTGAGAGAAAGATTATGCTGTGTGTGTGTGTGTGTGTGTGTGTGTGTGTGTGTGTGCGCATGCCTGTGTGTGGTGCGTGCGTGCGTGTGTGTGGTGCGTGCGTGACAGTGCGCATGAGAGAGCGCGAGAGAGTGCTCTATTGTTTTAGGAAATGTTCGTGTTTGTATGTGTTTGTATGATATTTTGCTCATATAGTACTGCTCATATAGTATTTATTATTCTAGATTTGTAAAAACTAGTTTGTTGTAAAATTGTGAATGAGACAGTACTGTTTGAAGTTGTTTGTTTCTCATAAACGGATTCTGATTTCACCTCCCTATTGTGGGGACAAATGGTTGTGATAAACAAAGTCATTGATTCTTCCTATGACAATAAAAGACAGATTTATATATAGAAATGGATTCAATTTTAATGCATTTTGAATCGCTGCAGCGTCTATATTTGTTACTGAGTAATGCAACCTTCCCATGTGGTTATTTAAAGGACCATGTCACAAGTGCCAGATCGTAAGTGGTGTACAGTTTATCAGTGTCAATGTAGATACCAGTACAAATGACCTGTCAGAATAATTTCCACCTCTACAAAGAAAAAATAAGGACATTGAATAAAGACACACAACTTATTTGTAGATAATTTGGACACACACGCACGCACACACACACACACACACACACACACACACACACACACACACACACACACACACGCGCACGCACGCACGCACGCACGCACGCACGCACGCACGCACGCACGCACGCACGCACGCACACACACACACACACACACACACACACACACACACACACACACACACACACACACACACACACACACACACACACACACACACACACACACACACACACACACACACACACATGGAGTGGGGTCCTGGGCTAGTGTGCATGCCCCCCTTGCAGTGAGTGATATTTGTTTTCCTTGGAAAACAACTGAAGATAAAACCGATATCGCTCCCAGTGGAGTGGGGTTCAGGACTAGTGTGCATGCCCCCCTCCCAGAGGAGTAGGGTGCTGGGTGTGCATGCCCCCCCCCCCCCCTCCCAGTGGAGTGGGGTCCTGTGTGTATACCTTGTCCGCCTCCTCTTATCTCTGACAGGTTGTTTGGCATCTCCAGTCTCCACCAGCTGGACCCACTCACTGACAACCTGTTGCCCAGAAATGGGAGGGGTTGGATGGGTTTGGGGATACAGCAGGGTGGGGTGTGCTGGTGGTCCGCCTGCCTGCTGTCTTAGCTTTAACACAACCTCTCACTTCTCCCCTCCAACACAGTCAAATCCTCTGTGTTCATTTTATTCTCAAGAGTGTAAAATGGAACCAAATGCACGCGCACACACATGCATGCACACATTCTCAGTCAATATATCTGGTGTTTCTGTTTGTGGCATTAACCTCTCCCTCCTTACACCTGCTCAAGGCTCACACACGCCTGCTTTTACAGAAAAAGTAAAAGTCACTCTACCACACATTTGTTTGGTAGAGTTTGTAATGAAACTTATTGTGCATGCTGGTGCTGGATTAAGTAATGCCCAAATTGTAAATTGTAATTATTAGTATTATTTAGAATGTAGTTACCAATTGTCTTGATTTTGGTTTGGTTATGCTTCAGGTATTAAAAATCTCTCTCTCTCTCTCTCTCTCTCTCTCTCTCTCTCTCTCTCGCTCTCTCTCTCTCTCTGTGTCTCTCTCTGTGTCTCTCTCTCTTCCCCCTCTCTTCCACTCTCCCTCTCTCTCTCTCACGCACCGTAGGGTTAGAGGTTAAGCAGGCAGCTCTTCAGAGGGTCTGTTCCTCCTTAACCCTTTGTCTCCAGACAAACAGAGTGCTGAGAGGGGTGAGGGGGGGTCCAGGAGGCCTCTAACTGTGGAGAAGATGGATCACATCATTGCATGTTTGGATGTACAGATATATACAGTACAGTAACGGTGCTTTGCAGAGACTGGATAGGATAGGTATAAAAATTAAGCTTTTAGTAAAGTGGTAAGTAAACACACTGCAAGTGTGAGCGTATACGTACAGTGTGTATATATATCTGTGTGTGTGTGTGTGTGTGTGTGTGTGTGTGTGTGTGTGCGTGTGTGTGTGTGTGTGTGTGTGTGTGTGTGTGTGTGTGTGTGTGTGTGTGTGCGTGCGTGCATGCAGATGTGCGAACATGTCGGTCTATGTGGAAAAGCTTAATTCATCAGCAGAGGACTTTCTCAGACACACTGGTCTGACAGTAAATTGATGACCCTCTGTGATCAAAGAGCCTAAGTGGTGCTTATCATTATCTGTCCACTGGAGACCTACATCTCTCCCACCCCCCTTTCGCCCCCATCCCCCTTGTCTCCCCCTTCCTCTCTCCATATTCTCATTTTCTCATCCCTTTCAAATTTACTTACTGTCGCTGTTTTCGAACGCAGACTGACAGAGGACAAACAGACAGACTGTTATGTTGAGTGTTTAGGACTGCATATACACAAGTGGTTGAAAAATACAGAATGACATTTTTAAATGTCAATTATTTGGCCTGGAGACCTACATTTCCATAGCGGGGCTTAACTGTGAATGTCTAATACGCAACCTTTATTTAAACCAAAAAGGTTTGTGTTTTTCGGCACAATATTTTATATTGTTGGTGTTGTAAAGCCAACGTCAGACGGTGCCAATAATTCAAAGCTGATTTGATTTGAATATAAACTGCAGCATATAATGGCTTGAATATATAAATGTGTAGTTTGGACCCACATCTCTTGCAACGACATTGAAAGGCATTTGTTTTATGTTCTAACATTAATGACGTCATTTTTTGTAGAATAAGTGGTCTGAGATGGAGTGTAATTGGTAAAGCTGATTATGTTTTCTCTCCAGTGGTCTGATTGCGCTCTCGTCTCATTGGTGGTGGTGGCAACAGGGTTCTCTGTATAATACAACACTGATACAAACCATCTGATCATATTGGAGTGCCACAGAGACACACACGAAAAAGATAGGCAACTTTCATACACTTCCATTCTATTCCATTTTATATAATTAAAAGTAGGGACATATATAAAGGACAGCCTCAGATATCGACGTTGTCAACCTAGACAACAATATCAGTTGCAATTAGTTTGACTTAAAATGAGAAATAGTTGAGATGAAGAAGTGGAGGAAATTGCTAGTTGTTCATAGTGTGTTGAGTGACTGCACTTGGCAGAATTCAAATACATATAGCATTCAAAACCAACTATACATAACATATTTATTGTTTATGGGCATGCCGAATGTATAGGTACTGTTTTTCACATTAGATATGAATTCATATAATTATAACATTAAAATCAGTAAGAATAGCAATGAGAAGGTTCTGAATATTAGCAGTAAACCCAAATGGTGGAACAAAGTTGGTTGGCAGGGAGAGCTTATTTGAATGGTATTGTCCATTCCATGCATGCTAGCTTTAATTTAAAAGCCACAATAATGGTGATTCTATTAAGCACTGTATAGTAACGAGACCCAGACCCAAGCTAATTTCCTCCAAATGAGAGTTTATGGCTGAGATAGCCACCAAATCACTGGAGTAGATCTTAATATGAGCATAAGGGCTGTCAAGGATAAGAGGGTATTATGCGTGTGTGTGTGTGTGTGTGTGTGTGTGTGTGTGTGTGTGTGTGTGTGTGTGTGTGTGTGTGTGCGCGCGTGCGTGCTCGCATGCATGCGTGGGTGAGGGTGTGCTCGAGTTGTTCTGTGTGCTGCATACAAAAGACAAAGGCTGGGGTCAGAGTTCAAACTAACAGCAGACCGGGCAGTCCAGGGTCAGACGACTCAGACTATAACTTGATCAGTGAAGGCTGTTTATCTGGCGCCCCTGTAACACTGGAGTACTCCCACACCACAACCTCTGTATACCACTAGAGTACCCCTGTACCAGTGGTGTGGGACCTATGCTCCCACACCACTAGTACCCCTGTACCACTAGCGTACCCCTGTACCACTGGAGTAGGCCTTACTCCAACACCCCTAGTACCCCTGTACCACTGGAGTAGGCCTTACTCCCACACCACTAGAGTCTAGTACCCCTGTACCACTAGAGTATCCCTGTACCACTGGAGTAGGCCTTACTCCAACACCCCTAGTACCCCTGTACCACTAGAGTAGGCCTTACTCCAACACCCCTAGTACCCCTGTACCACTAGAGTAGGCCTTACTCCAACACCCCTAGTACCCCTGTACCACTAGAGTACCGCTGTTCCACTGGAGTAGGCCTTACTCCCACACCACTAGTATCCCTGTGCCACTAGAGTACCCCTGGAGTAGACCTATGCTCCCACACCACTAGTACCCCTGTATACCACTAGAGCAGTGGTTCTCAACGTTTTTTGGCTGGGGACCCCCGGAAATGCTTTGGCCATGTTACAGTGTGTTAGCACAAGTGCTAATTTTCACCACCTGTACACAGGAGACTTTTTTTATAATATACAGTAAAGGTCCCTGCACAGTCACAGAGCACGTTTTTCAGATTTTTTGCAGCGTTTCTCCGTCGGTTTTCTGAAAAACGCGTCCAGTGTGCAAGCACCTTAACACTTTAGTTTAAAAAACCCAATCAAGTACAAAAAAGTTATACATACTAATAATATTAGTCAAAATTACATTAACCTACAATACAAAAGTAAACATGGAAGTTGGAAGTCTATCAACCAGTCCAGAGAACAATTAAGGTGAAACATGACCATGTAAACATTTAAAAACCAATTTGATAGTAGAAAAAACCACAACATTTTCAAACCTTGCCAACAGGCATGTGCAGAGGGCCTTTGATTGGACTGATTGAGACTGCATTACAGGCACCTGCGCTGTTAATTATAATTTAGTAGGTTCACCTTGCTCTGCAGAGAGAGTTCAGTTTGTGTTTGACAGAGCTCCGATTATGTAAGTGTATTTTGTGCATGTTATCACAGTACATAGGCTTACATGTAACAGTTTGATGGTCAACCTAAGTTTGCTGTTACTATTTATTGTTTGTTTGATAACTTTGTGACACTATGGATGTTTAGACAGACAATTGTTATGGATGTTTCTGTAATGTTTAGAAATGTATATTTTGCCTATGAAAGTGACTTGGATGTTCTGTATAACCAGAGATTGTACTGATGATTATTTTCTATGTCTTTTGTTTATGCACAGACCACACACACATTTGTTTGCTACCTAATAGAAGTAAAGCAAGCTACAGCGTACCTAAGGGCCGATTCATACTCCTATTTTACCGCTGTTTCGGCGCTGTAGTGCCGAAATGATTTCGGCTCGTCAGAAATTTTCAGTAGCACCGAAGAGCCGACTTTAGGACGGTACCCGCCCCCGAACCTCAAATGACGTCAAATTGTAGGCTCTACAGCGCCGAACCGACTTTTATTCGGCTCTAATCTCCTAGGAGTATGAATCGGCCCTAATCTGAGTTCCCAGAAGTTTTATTTTTCGCCACTAGGCGGGCGAGAAAAAAGGAACTTCTGGGAAAAAAGGAACGTATCCCTGTGAGGGAAGTACGTTGCGCTCAGAATCTGAGCGGACACTCCCCTTTCCGGTCTGAAGCACTGTGCATACCATGAAAATAGTCCGAAGGGAATCCAATTCCAAATTGAATTGTAGTAGGCCACCACCGCTCAAGGAGCAATTGTTTCCCTTCCGTCTTATTTAGATGTAGCGCCCACTCCATGTGGAACCATAGAGTATTAAAAGGATAGAGACTAAACTAGCGCGAAGCTCCGCCCCCTCCGCTATTCATGTCAGTGGAAGTTGCTCAGTGGCGTTTTGAAGCACCCGGAAGGCTGCCGGAAGTACCGTCTTTTCGCTGATTCAGCATTTCACTTCCGCATTTGGACACCAAATTTTGGTGTCCAAATGCGGAAGTGCACCCAGAGTGCACCTGGGCTTTACATTGGGCGCTCGGTTGCACGGGGTTTCCTCGTCAAGAATCCACGGGTCCGCCTGCAGTCCTTCCTCTTACCACTAGGGACCAGCGCTTCAACATTGGAGTGCCTAGCTGGCCCCTTGTGTGGAACCCGCCCCTGTCTTTTGATTCGCATTTCATTTGAAACGCAACGCACTGGGCCACGCCCCTGCTGCACAGGATCTGAGGCCAATTTTCCTAGACTACAGCCCCAGTTCTGCATTCTGTGTTCTTACCGACACGCCAAGGCGGCACCAACATCCTACCTAATCAGCCTATACAGTCCTCCTAGTTTCAACACTGTTTGTATATTGATGTTTTTGGGTTTTAAGACTGTTACGAAGGAACGTCACGATGTCTCGGACATCAATACCGGGACGTCAGAGCGTGACATCATCCCGACGTCCCGGGACTATAAGAACGAGTGCCTGCGCAGGTTATACACAGAATGAAGTAAGAAAGAACCCAGATCACCTAGCAGACACCATACCAAGACCTCGCTAGTGATCACCGGCTCTGCCTGCGTTCAAAGGAAATAGGCCCTGTTCTCCTATTAATCCTTCGGCACTCGTTCTCACAAGACCAGACAAGGAGGCCCTGTAGGGTCACCCTCGGTTACAAGACAGTTTGAGAGGATTGTGACCATGTTGTTATGCTGTATTATAGGTGCGAGAAAATATAGCATGCATGTAGAGCTGTGCAGTTTTAGCTGATAAGTCGCTTCTAATATGACGATAACAATTTAGATTTGGTTTAACCTTCTTGCATATATAATTCCTAAATATTTTACTTCACTTCACATTACTACCCCTGGCCGGTACCGCTAGGCTAGAGTACCCCGTACCAGTGGTTATCAAACCTTTTTGTTTCATGGCACTCCTGTTAATACCATTTTCGCCCACGGCACTCCTGAATGACATTGTGCATAACTATGCATGGCCAAATGCTTTGGCCATGTCTCGCGACCCCTGCACTAGAGTACCCCCGTACCACTAGAGAATCCTGCTGGTACCACTAGACTAGAGCGACCCTGCAGCACTAGAGCACCTCCAGTCCGTCTGTAGCACTAGATCGCCTCTGTACCATTATATAGTATCCAAGCACTGAAGCACTGTCTATCTCTTCCAGTGATTCAATGATTTAAGATAACAAGTGGATAAGAAATTCAGCGATGTAAGCAGGTATAATTGCTTTAAACTCTTTACATACCGCCATGCTCCAAGGTCTCGAGTCCCAAGACCGGCAGGCAAACACGCTTGACAGACTGAAAGGGAGAGAGGCGCTCCCAGTGGGTGGTGGGGGGGGGTTGAGGGCCGACATGGAGCCAATGTCCCGTCTGATTACAGCCACAGGAGTGGAGAGGCACGATAATCCTACACACAAACACACACATGCACACACACACACACACGCACGCAACCCCCCCCCCCCCCCCCCCCCCCCCCCCCACACACACACACAAGGTTGGACACGCACACATGCACGCACACACTACTCGATCCAGATCATATCCGCCACCCCTGATCTCACTCCAGACCCCTTGTCTGGACAGGGGTACCCAGCGTAAGCATATCACTGCCAGCAGGACATCACTGAACACAAATCAGCTCTTCTGTTTGAAGTGAAGGTCACCACACATCCTGGCAGTGGCCCCTAACGGGTTGGCCCTCTAATTTGAAGCAAAGAATTCTATTGAATGTTTTCTGTTGAATATGTTCTAAACTGGCTAACATTATTATATTATGTATGCCTAATGAATTTAAAATGTATTATTATTATAATACTTCAGCGAATGACATTGCTGTATGACAAAGAGGATGAATTTAGCTTAAGGAGTGCAGCAGGTTGCTCCAGAGCCCAGTTGCAGGCCTGTTTCTCTGTCTCTGCCCTTCAGTTCCACTTGCCATCCCCAGAGGCTTGTCTCTAGCCATGTACAAGGATGTTTGCAAACAGGTCTGACAAGACCACTGCTGGGATACAAACACAAACATCAATTGACAAACAAATGCAATGATACACATTTAGACCCCCAACCCCACTCCCAACAGTACCTTCTAAATTCTGCATGGATATACACAAAAGGCTCTGAAAAGCCTCCACCACAGTCTCGTCCTCCCCGTCGTGTTCCATTGTTTCCCGGTAGCATCATTGTTTTGCCCATGTCCCTTGCATTTCTGGGATCTTGTCTCATTATTAATAGATGGTGTCAGAAAGCCATAGCCCCCGCTGTCTGACAAGGGCATTTGCATAAACACAGACTTCCTCTCAAAATCTGTTTGCACCACAGTGTTGACCTTTAATAATGGATACCTAAATGTTTGCTACCTGTCCAGTCAAGTGTGAGCTACTGTGTGAACATGGGTGTGTGTTGAAGACAGAGAGAAGAAAAGGGGAGTGAGACAGATATAGTGAGATCTATATAATTGTTTTTCTTTTGAGTCATTCTATTTATTTACTTTTATTTTCAGGAGCATGAAGTTCATCATGCTGGTAAAGCATATGTTGATTCCTTTTAGTTGGATAGAACAAATAAAATAATAATTGACATGCAGGCTGTCAAGTAGTCAGATATCTTCAAAGACTCTGAGTGATTCATTTTCTCCGCCTCTCTTCCTTCGACCGAGACTGTTAAAAGGTCTGTAGGTGTTTACATGGGTGTGATGTCTCCATATCCACAACTTCACACTCACCCTGTCATCCACCACAATATGCTTTCATTCTAATTCGCTCCATTAGTATTAATAAAGTGGTGTGTGTGTGTGTGTGTGTGTGTGTGTGTGTGTGTGTGTGTGTGTGTGTGTGTGTGTGTGTGTGTGTGTGCGTGCATGCGTGCGCCTGAGTGCATGTGGATGTGTGTGTATGTTTAGCATGCCATCTACTCATCAAAAATGGATAGGGCATCATCTCTGCCTCTAGCTTTATGTTGTTGTTTTTCCTCTTCACTGACTCATTTTCAGTCTTCGGTTCTCTCTTCCATGTTCTCTCTGCCACCACATTGGTTAGTGTGCAATGTGCATACACATCTGCATCTACAGATGCACTTCTTTGGCCATTGTTACTGTCACTGTCGGCCCCTCCGTCCATGGCACACCTGAAATATACTGTATTATGCAAATATGACACCACAAGGCATTTCCATTATGTGCGCTAATATCACACCCCAGGCCAGTTCCCACTGTCACCCAAGGCACTGTACTGATCTGGCAATGTGGCCAGAGTACCTTTGTGTAACTTCTGTATTCTCGCCAGAGGTTAAATCCTCAAAATCATTCTGAATGCTTTTAGAAATACAATCAATGAAAACATGACATTTAAAATAAATAATAATTATTATTATTATAATTATTATTATTATTATGGGGCAAAGCAGTCCTGAAGGGACTTGGTCCCTTATTGTTTTTGTCTTTTTTTTCTTCTCCTTCCACCAAAAATAGCAGTTCTGGCTGGACCGTGCAGTCGGTTTTCATGAAACTCTGTAATATGGTAGAGGGTGAGGATGCGAAGCCCACGACCATTGGCCAAAGGGTGGTGCTATAGCACTCAATTGAAAATGCAAACTTTGATAGTATATAGCATAGCTCATGAACCGTTTGACCGTCGGCAATAAAACTTTGATACACTATAGAGCGCCGCAGGCCCGCCCCCTTTCAGAAAAGCGAGTGGCCCAGGAACTCGGATCGTGACGAATCATGACAATGAACACAATGTTTTGGGCCGATCAAATCATTAGAAAGAAGAAAAGAAAGTCAGGAGACAACACTATTTGTTTTGTTTTTCGTCTTATAAATTATTTGATCGGCCCAAAACATTGTGTTCATTGTCATGATTCGTCACGATCCGAGTTGGCTTTGTCCGCGGCGTAACCGTCTTTAAATAAATTATATTAGAAGTGCCGATGGAAGAATGCATTGGGGTTTCATTTCCTGGGCCACTCGCTTTTCTGAAAGGGGCGCTCTATATATGCCTCATGTATCGTGCTCTTACTTTTGACCTCTGACCTCTAGATCACCCGCCATTTGGAATTATATGAAAATCCGTTAAAATGTATCTCCTCCCATGATCTTTGATCAAAATGCACGAGAATTTCTACACGTGAACTTTGGACCCGGACAAGGGAATCTATAGTACTTAGTTTTATGAGCCAATGAAAATTTCTGTTTTGTGAAAATTCTTCTTTTGCCCATAATACATACATGCAACGTCATATGCTTATTAAACTTTACAGTATGGTAGAGGGTCATGCCAAATAGCACTGAAACCAGCCTTACTCCAATTGGTCAAAGGGGGGCGCTATAGCATTTTTTTTTAAATGAAACCTTTGAACAGGCATAACTCATGAGTTTGGCCAAAGGTCATGGCACTTGTTTCCACATGTTCTTTAACTCATGAGGAACACATCTGTCACTTTGACCAGTAAGCTCTGGATCTCGGATCTATGAACGATTTGCGTGAAACGTTGTACACACAATCTATGGACCATTATCTGAAATCCCAGTTGAAGATAAGTTTGTATTTGAAAGAATTAACAGCGAACACACTGTAGAAATGGATGATGATCCCCAAAACCAGGACACATAATTGTTATAAAAAACACTGAATGGTTTTTCTGTTTACAATGGAACAACTGAGCTCTTGCCTTTGGACCACAAGACTATAGGTACTTCAAATCTGGGCATCGCCAACTCAGTGTATGAGTAGCATGGCTTTGGCTTGGGTGCTGCAAGTCCTGGGAATTGATTGTAGGTGTGGTGTTAATTATACTCCAACTTGGAGAAAAGGAGAGCAAAGGGTTAAAATCTGGACTGACACTCATTGCCACTGACACTCAGCTGCAATGCAATGGCATTGCAATGAACATCAATGATGACGGGGATCAGCCTTCCATTTCGACATCCCGCCACTCCGACATTGGTTTCTAATTGTCAGAATGCCGGTACTTTTTTTTTTTTTTCAAAAGTACCGCCATTCCGACACGGGATTTTTTTTTAAAAGTACCGCCATTCCGACACGGGAATCCAAATTATTAATATTATATCTATATATTTTATAATATAATATAATATATATATTATATTAATAAAAAAGACTATCGCGCGCAGCCACACACACATACGTTCTCTCGCTCGGCAATGGGGCTAAAGAGGTTTATCTGTTATGTGTTAGGGATTTGAGTTCGTCTTGTTTGTCTTTCTTTTGTTTATTCGTTCATTCATCAACATTATGCGTCAGGCATAAGCCACTTTGTAACTTATTGTTTTAAAATAAATACTCTTTTATGAGTGGTGGTGTTCTTCCATACATGTTGCGGGCAGTTTTCCCCTAGACTTTAGAACAGTCCGTAACAGGAGGCACTGGGCAGACACTGGGGGAGGCACTGGGCAGACACTGGGGGAGGCACTGAGCAGACACTGGGGGAGGCACTGGGGGTGACACTGGGGAGGCATTGGGGAGACACTGTGGAGGCACTGGGGGGACACTGGGGAGGCACTGAGGAGGCACTGGGGGGACACTGGGGAGGCAGCGCCACTGAGGAGGCACTGGGGAGACACTGCGTGGGAGGCACTGGGGGACACTGGGGAGGCACTGGGGGGGACACTGAGGAGGCACTGGGCAGACACTGGGGAGGCACTTGGGGGAGGACCAGAGCGACAGCCCCGCCCCCTGCTATTCATTTCGATGGAAGTTGCTCAGTGGCATTTTGAAGCACCCGGAAGAACGCTCTACTTCTGCATTTTCAAAAGGGCGCTCAATGTTAAACCCTGGCCTGAAAACGTGAAAAGAAAATCCATATATGTAAAAACTTCAATTAAAAAAAGACCAAAAGAAAAAGAAGAAAAAGGTCATAATATGGGCTTAATATTGATGACATCATGTATCTCCATATATATGGGCATAGCAGGCATTGTATTAGTGCATCGCCTGGGAATGCCCATATATGGAGATCCTTGATGTCATCAATATTAAGCGCAAATATGGGAATGTCAATATATGGCTATATTGTGACAGTCTCATGATAACCAGTGTGGTTGCCGCGACGCAAGTAACACTAGCAAAGGTTGCATTTACTATGACATTGTGCGTGTCGCGTCCGTCACACCACCATATGGTTGCCAATCAATCATGCCTTGTGACAGACCCTTAGATCTCCATATATGGATCTGACCTCGTGACATCACGTGACATCATGGTGACCCTTAACGCCATCCATATATGCTCACGACATCACGCCTTGTGACATGTCACACCACCCACCATATACGGCCAGCAACTCTTGTTGATCTGACACTATGCCTAATCTGACACTAGGTCTAGGCCTACTATATTATGTTGTCGAAAACCATCAAAACCATTTTTCACGATTTTCAAAAAAGAATTCAGCGTGGAAAATCATGAAAAACAACATAGCCTACTATATGCCATCAAAAACGACATACAAGTACTAATAGTATACTACTTAGTACAACTAACTATATAGATGAATTAAATACACAGGACCCCAAAGGAAACAAGCCAGTGCTTTCTTTTTTCTTTGGGCAAACTGTTTATAAGTCAATCAGTCAATCAATCAATCAAGACATGATTCTGACCATGATACTACTGACCATGATACTGTCATGATACATGTGATGATATTGATTGATTGAAAATTGTGTTCATAGATTTCATAATGTGTACAGTCCAAGGAATTAAGGTAGGCCAATACAAAAACTGCTACATAAAACAGGCAACTGACATGTTAAGGACTATATGATATTAAGTGATTCATATACTGTCCATGATAGGGGGGAACTGGCACAAAAAGGTTGAGAAACACTGCTCTGCACTGCAGAATATATTTACAATAGGCTGTCAGCTTTAGCCTAGCTATTAGGCTAAAGCTGGCAGCATTCTGGACTTCAAAGTTCAAAAGACCTGTAACTTTTTAACAAGTCCTCGATGGAGCTCTGCTTTTGTGGTGGATCACCGTGGATGTCTAGCCTTGGTAATAACAACTTGAACATGATTCATCCCTTTTTTCTATTTTCTGCCTTTAACCTTTATTGATAGATACAAAGTAAGTTGATTCTTAATGCAATGTTATTTCAAGGCAAGGGAGTGGTTAACCAGTGTTAGCTCTGCTTTGAGTGTTAAACCCCGCCTATTAGAACTGTAATGGTCAACTGTAGTATGTAACGGTCATGTGTGCATGCAGCTGAATGCTGATATTCTATAGTAATACAATGCAATATCTATTCTGCGTCCACCCAGCCTCATGTGTATCTATGTGAAAACGTGTGCCACTGTGCCTCATTTACGTGTTCACGAAGTGTAGAGCGAACACACACACACACACACACACACACACACACACACACACACACACACACACACACACACACACACACACACACACACACACACACACACACACTAAGGCTGTCCCCAAACATTCAAGGTTTGAATGTTCGCTTGTTAGGGTTGGCACTCGAATCTTAATTAATGCATTTGAACCATTCGTTGTTTTTTTTTTCCTTTTTTATTAACTTGAAAATATATCTCGGCGAGAATGTGATATATGTTAAAAAGTAAGTTTCCCGTGCATTCCTGTCAGAAGTTATGTCTATCTCCTTGTTGTGCTGTCCCAGGTGTCTCTCTCCAAAATCCCCTGTGCACATTAATTTGGTGATGGGCCTGCAGCCAATCAGCCAATCAGCAACAAACGTGTGTGTGTGACACTGATTTATTGAATATTCTGACTTTCAATTCAAATGTACATACATTTAGTTTTGATTGTTGCTTTTTGCCTTGGCAATGTAAATGTAACCCAGCCAACATGGCAACCCGCAAATGGCAACCCATGTCAACTGTCAATCAAGGCAGTATAAAGGTGACATCAGTTCCTACACTCCCCACTCCCACCTATGCAAGATGGCCGAAATGTTTGACAGCAGCATGTTCCTGTCCACTGTGACAACCTTTGGTTACTCTTCGGTGAGTCATATAGGCAATAGGCTTGGTGTCTTAACTTGGATCAACTGGTTAACTGTTTGTTTATTTTGAAAGCATTTGATTTATGATTTATGTTTGAACTTTTTATGGGTTGTGGGGGCTGACAAGGCTATACAGCCACATGTGTTTCTAATGTGATGTAGGCCTACATAACACTAATGACACTTATCTTTTCTCTTCATGTAATTCCAGAATATGAAGAGTCACTGCACCAGTGGTGTAGGAGGCAGCACCAAGCCCTGGACCCTGAGACGACTGACGAGCCATGTCCGTGGGCCCCACATCCCCACCAATTTAGGCTTCCGAGGACCCCCACCCTACCCTGGAGCCCATGTGAAGTGTCCCAGACCGATGCCCCCCCTCCCTGCACAAGACATTGAGGTAGGAACTGTATGCTATAGCTGCTGCTGGGAAGAGCTGCTTGCTGCACAGTGAGTGCAAACTTGTTTATTGTCCTTTGCTGTCGCTGGTGTGGTTCTGCAGGGTAGCCTACTGATGGTGTTGCTCTCGTTTGCGTTTGCGTTCCGGCTTCCTGCGGTTGCGTCGTGTCGGGCTGCTTGCTGTTGCACTCGTTTGCGTTGCGTCTTTTGCGTCGACTGCCACAATTTCGGCCGGTTCTGTCATTTCACCTAACTTGTGGACACTGCCTGTCATCTGCAGAAGAACGTTGATGGTTCACAGTAACTGGGTAAGTATCTGTTTTTGTATTCTTTGCTGCTGGTAGGGTAGGGCTGGTAGGGTAGGGTAGGTTTTTGCGTTGCGTCGCAAACAAAGCACTTTGGCACAGGCATGTAGCTCCTGGTTTACTGGGATGGGGTTCGATTCCCTGCTGCGCCCTATGCTGATTACATTAAATCTGTTAAACAGGCATCCTTTTGCACAATAGAGCGTCGCAGTCCCTCCCCTTTTCAGAACGACGAGTGGCCCAGGAATTTTTTCTCCATAGGCATTTCAAAACTTATTTATTTAAAGACCTTTAAGCGTCGTGTACGAAGCCAACTCCTGTCGTGACGATCCATGACAACGCACACAATATTTTGGACCAAATAATTACAAAGAACACAACGTGTTGTAACCTGCCGTTTTATCTACTTTCTAATTCTTTGTTTGGCCCGAAAAATTGTGTTTGTCATGATTGGTCCGATTGTTCACTCGAAAATTCCTGCCCAAGTTCGAGTCCTAAAATAAGGGCTAGGGTACAGCCTTGACACACACACACACACACACACACACCAAACTGCCAAGAAAACAGAAAACGTGTAATATTCTAATTCATACACATTTTGTCCTTTGAGTTGACCTCACAAAAAGTCTGCCCTTATGCCGTGACATTGTCTCGCAATGCCGTGACCCGGATTCGAACCGGGGTTGCTGCGGCCACAACGCAGAGTACTAACCACTATACGATCACGGCGAGCTACCGGGGCTTGGGGAGAACAGCAGCCACGGAGTTTAGGGTTCTGAAATACTATTGTGCAAATTTAAACCACTAGGGGCTGTAAAATGGTGCAGTGTATGTATGTTGCCGTAGAAACGGAGGCATGCGTCACTGGAATAATTTGTTTGATAGAAAGTTTAGTAGCGGGGGAAAAAAAGAAAATCTAAAATTCTCAAACATCACTTTGGCTGGTTGCATTAATGGCCACGGATTTGGAGGATTATTTCAACGTCGTCTATGAGGAACAGCATGCAATGTGAGTGTGTTGATTAATGTTTTCAGGTCGTTTTCATGCTAGCCACCACAAAAATAAATCGATCAAATTGATTATTTGAAGTTGTTTTTCTCCCTCCTATAATGGCCTGTGCCTGCGTGTGTATAGAAAGCCGTCTGACGTCGAGATGTGTCTGATGACAAGGGCCACACGAATGTTGGAGAAACACAGAGAGATTACGGAGGTGGATAAACAGCTCAAGGGGCACATAAAGGTTAGTTACATTAAAGTAATGAAAAGGTGCAAGTCCTTGTATCTGTCCACTGCATGCCATGTGCACAACACCAATATACGGTAATTATTTTTCATCTTAACAGCCTCTTTCCCAGACTGGCCGAAATGAGAGAAATATTCCTAAACGATAAGGCTAACATATTGAGTTTCAGTGAAACCAAGCTCGATGAATGAGTTTGAAATTGAAGATTCTTCGATAGTAATGTGTTTCCATGTCCATTCTTTTTGGATCAAATAGTAATCTCAGCTAGGCAGATGGCTTCTTGGTTGGGGTGGGTGACAACTGACAATATTATCACACGAAAATTAAATTACCTACCTAGGTTCCATCCTGGAGGCAAATCTTTCCAAAATGGCCACTTAATCAAAAAAGTCAACCAAAGAACCAGATTCCTATACCGGATCTCCTCACTGGTCATTGGTCAACAAAAACACTTTGAAGACCCTAACAGGAGCCCTCGTACAAGGTTTCTTCGACTATGCATGCACCTCTTGGTACCACAGCACCTCAAAGGCCCTTAAAACAAGGCTCCAGACTAACAAACAAATTGGTCAGCCTCACCCCCCGAACCCACCTCACCCCTGCCCATTTTGACAGGCTGGAATGGCTTAGGGTTGAAGACAGAGTACAGCATCTTGCAATGGGTCTGGTCCACAAGATTCGATACACCACCAAGATAGTTGAAGATACCCATGTACTAGCCATGATTCATGACTCTCGTATTCATACGAGAGTCATGACGAAACTTCACCCTATTTTTGGCACTTGCTGCATTTACAAGTTTTCCGTATATATAAACATTCAGATTTCAAATATAAAGTACTCACATTTTGTCTCACGGGTGTTAGTTAGTAGCAGATCCAGCGATTAGAATTTCTGCATCCCGCGTTGTTTAATAAAAAGCATTTTTATCCGACCTGTTATTTTCCCATTGGCTTTCAACTACGCGCCCCTATCGGTCGGGAGGAGGGTGGCACTCGGTGTGTTCGATATAGGTACTCTGACCGCCCTGCCAATACAGACTAATAGGCGAGTGCGCTCCCGGTGTGCAACTGTGGATTTCCCAAACGAACCCCGTTTGAAAAAAGTAGCCGGGGCGCTCGGACAAAAATGCTTTTTATTAAAGAACGCGGGATGCAGCAGTGCTAGCGTTTGGGCTGCTACTAGCTAACACCCGTGGGACAAAATGTGAGTACTTTATATTTGAAATCTGAATGTTTATATATACGGAAAACTTGTAAATGCAGCGAGTGCCAAAAATAGGGTGAAGTTACGTCATGACTGTCATGATAATCATCATGGCAGTCATGTTTCAGGGCTACCCATGTACCTGTCTAAATACTTCCTTAATGTCAATGAAGTCCACATCCACAACACCAGAGGGAGTTCAACAAACCATGTGCAACCCAGATTCAGCACAAACAAGGGACTAAATTAATTTCACTCCTATGCCACAAAAATGTGGAACGCCCTACCAACTGTCATTAAGACATGTGAATCCCTTGACTCCTTCAAAACCGCTCTCAAAGGGCACCTATACGGACAGCTGCAATTCGAAACTGGCCCCCGTAAAATCTGAATCCCCACCCACTCCTTTCCCCCCTCACCGTATATGTTTATTTCCCCCTTTTTACATCCTTTATGATGATTTCCTGTTTTTGGCTACATAGAAGTGTATATTTGTACGTCTCTAAATGTTATGATGAATTGAAAACCTCTTATAAACAAGCGTAATGCTTTATGGTGTCGTCCACTTACAGTTAACAGTTTGAGTTGTGCTTGAAATGTACTGTAATTCTGCAAACTGTTAATAAATACTTCAATCAATCAATCACATACACAGTTATGTTAATTTGCCTGTTGCCATTAAAAAAAGGAAAAGTTCTCATTGTTTTCTGCATCACTCAATGACCTGTATAGGAGTTTGAAATGAAAAGGAAGACTTTGCTGATACGCAGAGATGACGTGCTGATGAAGGAGGAAAGCCTGAAGGAATCACTTGTACACTTTGACAGATTTCTCAAGGTAAACGTTGGGGGCCACAGTGATCACATCATGTTTCAAGGAATTCACAAGTAATGCAGTATGCAGGAGGCTACCAATTGTTCACATTGATCTTCACATACAGCAGTCATGTGATGGAGGTTTGGATCATAGCCTAGAGATGTAAGCTAGAGTTTTTGAGTGGTGCAACCACTCCTACAACCAGCAATGTCCGTGTACCTGTGTACCTGTGTGTGCACCTGTATCAGTGAGCACGAGTATGTGACTTATTAATACCAGTAGGGGGCGCCAGAAACAGAGAGAGGGGTATTGCCGTGCCTGCTGCCTGCTAATGAGAGAGAGAGAGAGAGGGGTGTGTGTGGGGGGGGGGGGATTGCACCACTCAGTTCACACGGGTGTGGTTTTTATTATATATAAGTTGATTTTACTGAGCTCCTGACGTGAACATTCATACATCATGAGGTATTGTTTATGCTTGACTATAGTGTCCACTTGAGGTCAGAAGGGATATTTTCTTTTGTGATAGGATGTGTAGTTTATTTGACAAAATCTTATTCTTTGAAGATTAAATGGGAACATTGGGAACGTTTTTGCATGCACAACTTAACTTACCACACTGGGGGTAAGTTTGTCAAAGGAACACCATTTTCAGGGATCAATAGGCAAAATGTTTTCGTTTTTATGGGTGCACCTGCAAAAGGTATATTGTTTCATTATAGGCCTATACTTTATAGAAATCTTTATGTTTCTGGCCACTAAAATGCTCAATGTAAAAAGAAATGCTCAATTTATGGTAACCTGTTCACTTATGCAGCTGCAGTGGATAATTGATCAGATTACCTTTTATCTCATCATTCTTCCCCACACAGGAGAACGATGCTAAACGTAACAGAAGTCTAAAGAAAGCTGGGAAAGAGAGGCAGATTGTCCTTCATAAGGAGGCAGAGGCAGAGGAACTGAAGGAGCAATGTGTTGCATTAGAGAACAGACTTAAGAAAATACAGCGCAGAGTACAGAGGAATACTCTTTACTGGACCTTCCTAGAACAGGTTCTCAAAATGGCTAAGGTAATCTAATTATGTGCACCTTTCACACTGCCTCAAAATTTCATGTGGAAGTCAAACCTTGAGACCAAATCTCCAATTTGTTGTTATTACTAATTATTAATATTGAATGTCTACACCACGTGAGTGCTGCAGTTTGAGGGGGTGTGGCAGTTGCTGGGTCGTTTTGAGACCCTTCGTGTCACCAGAGATCAGCTCTGTCAGAGGCAGAGGGAGGTTCAGGAGCAGACAGACAACCAGAGAGCAGTTCTGCAGAGATACACAGGCCAGCAGAGCTGCCTGCTGCTGCAGAAGAACAACCTGCTGTCCCAGCTACAGACACAGCTGGACCAGACACGCTTGGAGGCTCTCAGATGGGTATATGACCTGCTGAATGAGATAAAACATCAAATAGGCTACTTAATTTCTTAGTCTCTTTTTTTTGTGTGTGTAATGAATGTCAGTTGTTCCGATATACCCTACAGGAAAATAAGTTGAATCACATCCAGAACACTGCAGCAAAGGAGACGCTGCTGCTGGGCCAAATCAAAATGGTGACCCTTAACCTTTACCAAATGACAGGTGGGCACATGGGGGAGAAGGGAAGTGTGGCTGTAGATGACACAGAGACACAGTTGGATAAGGTGAGCAATTTCTCAGCAAGGGTAACATTTTATCCTGATAAACTGAGTGTTCTGCTTTCGTAACTCCTAACTTCTTGGCAGACAAACAGGCATCTAGGCTGAACAGCCAGAGTCCAACATTATGAATAGTTTCCATCTGAACAGAATCTGCTCTCCTCAGATCCTGATGTTCATCCAAAACCAGTGGCATAGTGAATGACATCAACCTGCCTCCCTCGGACACAACGGTGGATTTAAGATAAGAACAAGACAATACCATGAGTGCATATCAACTGCAGCAGATTGTTTAGTAGACTGCACAAAACAGAATCTATTGCCAGATCATTTTTTATTTAAACTGAAATGAATGAAGGAACGTTCTATGGGAAATAGATTAATCAAAGATAATACAGAATAGCTTTACTGCCACTCAGTGGCCAATGCAGAGAATAGCAACCTAAATGCCATACAATAAACTGAAAAGTGCCATAGGCCAATAATATCATGCGAAATACCATATATTTTTTTTAAATAATGAAATGTATTCTGTGGAAAATACTGAAAAATATGTTTAATTTTTTTTTTCATTGGTCATTATTTTCACACTGAATTGTAATCTTGGCAGCCGAGAGACCTATGTCGCCTAATGTACATCCTGAGAGTGTAATAAAATAAACAGTGACACATTTTGTTAATAAAAGAGATCTTTCTTTTTAGATATTTGAATGACACATACAAGAGGAATACAATATTTTCATTAGCCTCTCTGAAAACTGTCGCCTTTTCATTATTTTCAGTGAGCAACATGGTCATACGTGCAAATATAAACTGGGCTTAATGCGCAATTAAAATATTGAAAAATACAGTTAATTTTAACGTCTCAGTGTTGGCCTTTGCCAAACACTGAGATTAAACTATCTGCCTTTCTTGGCTTTTCCCTTCTTGCTTTTCATCTTCTTGCTCTTGCCCTTCATGCTCTTGCGGACACGGAAGCCCCGCCACCAGGCCTGGATGATGACAGCAGCTCTGGTGTTGAACTCCAGGTCTCTCTCCTCCTCCTGCATCCTCTCCTCTGCCAGTAGGCGCTCCTCCTGGATCTGGCTGTACTCCACCTCCAGGACAGAATAGGCCTCCTGCAGCTGCCTCAGCTCCTCCTTTTCCTCCTCATAGATGACTGCCATCTCCTCTAGCTCCACCTGAATGGATGGGGACGGTAGTGAAATTAATGGAAAGAGAAAGCCACGGAGGAGAAAAATACTGTAATGATCGAAGTTAAAAGTCCAGTGTTTATTGGATTAATAGATATTCCATTCAAGAGTGTTTACAGCCAGGCTAAACTCACCTTCCATTCAAATCCTGAACGACCGTTTTGATATCTTATAGAACCCAAAGGAATTCATGGAATACACTTCTTTTTTACTGCTTGTAAGTGACCTTGTGTAAGTTACAGTATGTTCATTGTAATATTGGGAATATTATGTTAATCAATGCAGACAGATGTGTTTGATGAGGATGTGTATCTCATTACTTTAACAGGGATATTTGCTAAAATATTCTGAAACCATATCAATTCTCCCAACTGAGAGCTGTCAAACTTGGTCCCAGCTCAGAACTGAACCTTTACCTGCTTCTCTCCCATGTCAGCATCATACTTCTTAATCCTGTTTTCTATCTCTGTTTCCAACTTGTATTTTTTCTGCCGGGTACAAAAATAGAATAGATAGCTTACAACAAATACATGTTGTGGCCCACACGATAGCAAACATTAAAAACTTAAAATTTAGGTATAATTGTACATATTAGGTGCACCTTACGAAGTGCTGATTCCGCCTCCTTGTTCTCAAGGATACTATTGTTAAGCTGAAATGTAAGTTGATTGACCTCCTGCTGCAATCGAGTCTGTTTCCCCTCTGAAGCCTTAACATCTGATTGGCTTTGCTTCTCTGCATCCTGCTGTGTACGTGACACAACCTCTTCTGAGAGCTTTTCCATCTGGTGCAAAGAACTCTTCAATTTCTTGATCACATCATTTTTCTTAGAAATCTGGGAGACAAACAGGAAGATAAATGGGAAAAGGGTAGGGAAACAGACATATTTTCCAAAGTTATTGGCCATGAGCTGTGAATCACATACTTGCTACCCTCTCATGAGTAAAAGACTGTCATTAGCCTAGCTATAATTACACATGTTGTCTCACCGCTGCATCTCTGTCCTTGGTGACTGCTGCTACTTCCGTTTCTAGTGAAGCCACCAGCTCCATGTTCTTGCCATGGCGCACAGACAGCTCTTGCAAATAGCGGCCCCGTGCCTGTTGCTCAGTAGGACTGGTGAGCAGATTCTCCAGTACAACCCCATGGAGGTCCCTTAGTCCTCCAATTAGACATTGCATGTTCTTACTCATCCCACTTGCCATATCTGCTTCTCTCCTCAAAATACGGATGGCAGTTGGATGGGCTCGGAATAGTCTCAGCACGTTCCTCAAGGACATCTGGAAAACCTTCTCAAGCTGATCTCTCTCTCCCTCCCTTGCTCCCCCAATTTCTCTTTCCTCTTCTTTACCCGACACCTGCTTTAGATGTTCCAGCCTTTCCAGGCTCTTCCCTAAGACTTGATGCTCTCTCAGTGCCTCAGTCAGTCCCTTATCTAGCCTACTAGACAGAGTGTCTAGGTGAACCAACACAGCAGGCAGCATGGCTACTAACTCCACTCCACTGATGCAGTCTTCTATAACACCAGATATTTGGTGTGTCTCTAGAGAAGACAATTTCTTTTGTAGAGGGTCAAGGATCTGTTGGGAGTCTTCTGGGAGTCTCTTGGACCTCGGCTGGGGAGTGGAGGACAACATCTGAAGACTGGCATCCACTGCCACCAAAGTTGGTACCTCTGCAGACATGCTGTCATTGGAACATTGAAATTAACTTTTAGTTTTTATTTTATTTTATCTGTTTATATTATCCTACTAGGGCACTGGCACCATTAGGCAATTTACACATGGCTAATTGTCATCAAGCTGTAAAGTAAATAGCACACCTTACCTCAAGGTTAGACTTTAGGCTAGAGTAGACGTGCTTTGACAATAGTTTAGACTTTAGGCTAGAGTAGACGCGCTTTGACAATAGTTTAAGTGTTAGGCTAATTTACCTGCCTGAGAGTGTAACTAGCACGGACAAAACAGTGCTTGTTAAAAATATTAAGCATGATAGTCACATTCCCCTGCCGTTCGCCTCAGCTACTGTATTTAAATGTCTTGTTGCCAACACAGCTATCTCGTATGTTTTTGTTTTGTCGGTTGCTAAGATACCATCTCCAACTGGCTATTGTAAGTAAGCCTGGGACCGAGGCTACACAAGTACACAGGGTCAGACTCAGTGTAGCCTACAGGGCAGATGACAAAGCACAAAATTATCTAGCGTATGCTTCTTATATTTCACAGAAATGTTATTTAATATGAAAAGCTAAACTTTCTTGATTTGCATTGGGAATCTTGATTCTGTCATTCGTTGATCAACCGGCATTTCACAATAAGAGTTTATATTATTTAGGCTACTGTGGAATGTGGATGCTTAAAAACAAATTAACAAAACAAAAAAAATCAAACAGAAGAAAAATAATACTTACATTTTGTTATTACAATCATAATACAAAATATGAATAATTAATTCTGTAGGCCTACTGGCCATATAAGGAGCATGTCTTCAGTGTACAGGGTTTGATGAGGTCAGATCAACATTACATAATTATGGAATGTCAGAACAGGTCCGCTCCATATATGGAGATCTAAGGGTTGTAGCAGGGACATTCTCTTGAGTGTATACAGGGTTTGATGAGTGCCAGGCCTTGATTTTCGGCAGGCCCGTCTAGAGTTTGAATGGACAGGTATCAGTCAAAAGGGAATGGTCAAGAGATGCACGCACATCCACAAATTTCAACGGGTGCAGGACCCAAAATAATAAAGGAAAGAGGAGATCCGCACACCGTTTTAAAAGCTCAGAGCGGAAAGCAATACAACGAAGGCCCTGACGTAGCCTGACGAAGGCCCTGGCGTAGCCTGACGAAGGCCCTGCGTAGCCTGACGAAGGCCCTGACGTAGCCTGACGAAGGCCCTGACGTAGCCTGACGAAGGCCCTGACGTAGCCTGACGAAGGCCCCTGAGGCCCAAACGGATTGTTTTCCGTTCTGTTGACAATAAATAGTTTTGGGAGCTTTTAAAACGGTGTGCTGATCTCCTCTTTCCTTTATCAGTCAAAAGTGATCAACATATGGAACAGGTTCTGACTGAGATCTAAGGGTTTGAGGTCAGATGTGGAGTTGCTGGCCAATATTGATGACATCAGGGATCTCCATATATGGGCTTAATTGCGACTGCAGGCCGCATATACTAGTGATGTCACAAGGCCTGATATAATTGTTCTATTGTATTGTATTGTCTTTCTCTTTATTTGTCCTGTTTTGTTTATTTTCTGTTCTTGTTGTCTGTCCTGTGTTTTTTCTACCGGAATTATTTGTATTATATTTCTCAAAAAACCAATAACCTGGGCACCATATGGGGCTTTCCCATGGGGATTTTGAGTGATACACTTTCAGTATCATGTCAGTATCTGAGTATCATGTCAGTATAGTCAGCAGTATTGGAATCGACAAAGCAGTATAATGGTCAGTATCATGTCAGTAGCTCTATGGTCAGTAGCCTATATGTCAATATCAATGATCAAATAAAAAGGTATTAGATATTATAGAGAGATTGAACACTTTATAGGCTATAAAGCAATTAAACTACCAAGTTTATGGTAGTCCAATACGTTTTACTGGACAGTGTTATAGACCTCCATTGACTAGCTGTTTCTGTTAAACCAGTTTCTTTGTTTTTGGTTTATAATATACATAAATAACTTTAAATTGTTGAGTTTTTATTTTAATTATTTAATTTAATGTGCAAAGAAATTATTAAAGCAGCTTTCATTGTTTTAATTTTGATCCATAAACAAAAATTGAGAAATCTTGCACTCCAGCTTTCGTTCTTATTCAATGCAATGTTCATGTTGGACCTTTATTTTGAAAATTCAACTGCCGTGAATTGAATTGCTTTGGTGTCGCAAACGTTTGTTGATAAAACAGTCTCCAGTGACTGGAATCTGGATGTCTTTATTTGCTTTGCGAAATTATATTGTTTTAGTCACGGTGAGATCGCAATATTTTGTACTTCACTTTCGATTAAACGTTTGAAAAAAATACTGACAAGCAGCTAAAACGCCTGTGTTGTTTTTCTTATGTGATGATGGTGTGATGGGCGCAGAGACTCGGCAGGAGTTGTGCCGTGAATGACAGTGGGTCTGGGTCGTTGACAGATGTCATCTCCTCAAGACCAAAGACAAAAACTGAAATAAACAAGCAATCCTGCTTGTCAGACACCCTAGGTTTTGCATTACATACCGGTAACCAGATAGCCATTTAGTTAACTAGTTGTTTTTTGTTTTATATATAAAAACGTACAAAAGTTGCTTGCATGCTAGCAACTAATTAGCTATGAGCGAAGAGTGCGCACACAAGATGTCATGTCCTGCTACGGTTAGCAAAGGAGTTTGTACCGTTATCTAGTTTGAAAACCGAAGCTATCTGCCTATAAATACAGCGATATAACGCGGAATAGGCAAAGTGCAATTTTAGAAGATCGCGGTTGCCTTTTACTTGTGCTATTGAAGAATGGAGACTGACGACGATGTGCCTCTCATCTTAAACTGGGACGACGACAACAGCGGTTTGCTTAGCGACGACACAGAGAGGGGAGATGAGAGTAAGTTACTAAGTTTTACTGGCATCCTCATCCTTAACATTGTAGCCTCGCATACTGACAGTGCTGGCTGCCACTCATGATGCTGTTGATGATGATGATGAATGAAAAAAAAGAAAGACATTTTTATCTGATTAAAGTGAAAATAAGTGATAATTGTACTTTTTATCTTTATCTTTTTTTAATCTCCACAATGCTTGTTGTGAATTTGTGTACGGTATGTCAGTCAGTGTATTTTGTGATAGTAGTATATTGTTATTTGTTGCATGCCTACCTACCGGAGGCGTGCCTCCCCTCCCAAGCTGTTGTAGGAGTCGGAGATGATGTTGAAGGATGTGATGTTGGTTGCCAGGTGCAATCAGGGAACATTGTTGTTTAAAAAAAAGGAAAATAGAAATGTCCATAATTCTGAGATCACATGTCCATGTGTCATGTGTCCACTCTATGTTGTAATCCTGCTGCCTTTGTATGCCTCACATATACTCTACAAACTGACCGGTGCAGGAAACTGCAGGCTCAGCAGTGTGTATGAGTGGCCCCATTACCGCCATGCTCATCATGGGCAGCATGCAACACATACAACAGTATGTGTGTGTGAGACCAGACCTCCATACCACAACTGTGTTTTGTTTTCCTGCTCTGGAAGTGAACAGGAAGAGGAGATCTCCTTTCCCCCCAGGATATCAGGGAGTGGGAACTTCCCTGAGACTGGGAGGATTGATTGGGAGTTCTCTGGAGACAGGGAGGGAGTTTGAACGCTGACAGAGGCAAAAATAAGTCACCATTTGGACAGCACATTTCAATCTACGATGATTCTCAATCTCACTGGCTAGGGAGAAAGTGTGGTGTTTGGTTTCTTTGTTGTTGAACGCTGGCCATCGTTCTGAAAAGGAAAAGAAGAATAAAGGATTTTTACTGAGAACCAGTCACCATAGACATAGACATAGTAGTGTGTTTGTTTTTGGAAGAGCCGGCTCAGGGCCTGACCTCACTGGTTATTGACTGGCAGCAACAAACGCATTGTTGTTCTCAAACAAATGATGGGTTGGAATAGCGCACAGCGGATAGTGGCTTTGCTTCTGTCGGAATAACAGCTAGTCAGTCCTCAGCTGGACTAGACTTTACTGAGGCTGATTCAATTGCTGTCATACAGGAATATACCACAGCTGACTTCCGGGGACTGATCTTTACTTTTTCTATTCTGTTCTACTCCTACATGTTTTAAAAATTCTTCTAAGGATTACTGCCTGGGGCAGCAACGTGACATGAATGGGGCGAGAGGACACTGACAGGATCATTCCGATTGAAACGTGTTGTGACCACGGAAACATGTGGACTAGTTGATTGGTAAAGACATAATGGACTGTAATATCTTCCTCCAACATACAGATGGAAGATGTTGAAATGGAGTTGATTTAATATTTTTTCCTATTTTTTTTTATTATGTCCAGTCGCTTAAAATACAAGTAGCCTCTTTATGGAATGTGTGGAATTGATTTAAGGATTACAGTGTTATATGCCTACTTCCTCTTCTGTGTTGAAAGAGCCATAAATAGATTAATAGATCTTCCGCGTCTATTGAATACACTTGCAAGTTGCTACAACTGTCCACTGTGTTGAGTGAGTCATATAAAAAATTACTGTACTTACAGGCAGCACAGGGTTCAACGTTCAAACTCCACTGCAGTGGCAGCTACAGCTGGTAACTTTCAGAGGTATTGTGACAGTTCAGTTATTACCCTCTCATTGCTGGCATCATGATCTGCAATCCAGCGTGCTGTCTACATGTTGATTTCTGGAAGGAGAAACTACAGCATTTGTGAAAGAAGTAATTAGTTCACAAGAAGACTCTAATTATCAGTGGCAACACCGGTGGACATTCTATTGAAAGGACATCAGTATTGATTGGAATGCTTTCCTGTCTGTATCCTCGGGGGGGTGTGAACACTGGAGCTGGACCTGTGGACTGTGAATAACACACACATTGTCCGTGGTGGACTTCGGGGGACTGTAATACGTTCACATATGCTGAGACAAATACACACGTCCAGGCTGAGCCATGGAGTGCTTGTCTGAGCAAACACAAACAGCTGAACAGCATCAAAGTCAGGTCCATGAGGAGAGTCCAGTTGTAATGAACTCTTATGTCCTACATGTAGAACTAGACTGCATTGGTAGGCACGCACCCTTGTGATGTGTGTGTCTAGATTGTCTATAGTATGTCTCTAATAATGAAATAACTTTATTCACAATTGCCAAGAAGAATCTGTATAAATAGCGACTATTATACTATAGCCTATAGTTACAGTGATGCTTCAATCTATTCTATATACGTGTGTGTGTGTGTGTGTGTGTGTGTGTGTGTGTGTGTGTGTGTGTGTGTGTGTGTGTGTGTGTGTGTGTGTGTGTGTGTGTGTGTGTGTGTGTGTGTGTGTGTGCGCACATGCTATACTCACCGTGATCTTGCTTGCCTTGTTAAGAGCAGTAACCCAGTCTTTCATGTCAGTCACATCATTAGCTTGGAGGAAATACCGCCGGGATTGTGTGTGTGTGTGTGTGTGTGTGTGTGTGTGTGTGTGTGTGTGTGTGTGTGTGTGTACTATATGTGACAACACATATCATACACGTTGTTCTTATTTTATAGATGGAGGTGGCAATTACGATATAATAAACAATGCAGTAATTCCAACACCTGGCCCACAAAACTGCAGAGCCCAAAATGCATCATTACAACACAGCTGGGAGATGAACTACCAAGAGGCAGCTATCTATTTACAGGTATTCACAAGCACTGGGCAAAGTAACTATATAGCAGAACCTCCACTAGTAGCCTTTAGCTCATGTGATCATATGATAATGGTTTTATTATGTCCTCGGGACTTTGTACAGTACGATTTAATAGAGCCCATTCTGTTCTGTCACAGTTGCAAGTGACAGTGTTTAACTAGAAAATCCCTTATGTCTGCAGCTGCTTCTTATTCTTAGGCTTGTCAAAATTATTACATGTTTGCCTATTCGAAAGTATTTGCGATAATCATTTCCATGTTGGAAAACGTTCACACAGGGTAGGTACCCTCACAAAAAACATGCAGTAATCCTGGTCTCTAAACTACCTCCCCCCGGCCAGCCGGAGCGCCTGATGGAGGGGAAACTATGTCCGACCAGGGAAACTCCCCCTGTCAGGTGAAAAGAAGCAGCTTGGACTCCTCATGCATAGAAGGAAGCATGAGGTCAGTCCGCTGCCCCCCCAGGTTGGCAGAGGAAGTGCAGCGCCCAGGATTACATTAGATAATTGACACTGGGTTTAAAAAATGGGTTGCAAAATCGTGGGATAAAAAATCATTAAAAAAATATATATATTCAAAATAATTTATGTACAGTTATTTGTCATAACTGTACTGTGTAATATTTGTTTACAAAGCCTAAAAGGCCATTTTATCCACATGTTCCAATGTTCAATGCCATAATTAAATTGTTAATTGCAATTAATTGTGCGACAAATAATCATTGTGTAAAATGTCATGATCGTGACAGCTCCTACCTCCTTATATGCACTCCCCTGTATGTATTGTATGTGTAGGAAGGGGAAAACAATGATAAGTTCTTCACCCATCCTCGGAACCCCAAGGCGCTGGCAGCATACCTGTTTGCTCATAACCACCTGTTCTACATGATGGAGCTGCTGACAGCCGTGCTGCTGATGGTGCTGTCGCTGTGTGAGGCTCCCGCTGTGCCATCGCTTCGCCTGGACGTCTATGTAAGTGGAGACGCATGTAGTTCCAAAAACCTTTCAGAAAATTGGAAAAACCCGGACCGCTGGCAGGCCCCTAGGCTACAAAGTAGCCTGACAGCATGTTGCGGGTTCGAGTCCCAGTACCAGGCAACTTACAATCTAACTATAAATGCAGTCTCTGTACGTCTGTATGAACGTCTGTAATCCACATAACTCGAGAACCGTTCGCCCAGCCAACTTCAAATTTAACACATGCGTACCTCCCCACCACAGGGGGTGCAGTGCCCGGTGTCGCGTCCGTCGGACCCATGGTTATCCATAACCGCCCCAAAAAGGCCTCTGCCCAGGCTCTGTACATATGTCCATATATAGAGCTGGCCTGTTCTGACATCATTCTGACTTCTGCATAGACTCCATATTTGGACATGCCTGACAAATAACTCCATATATGGGCATAAAAGGGACACAGACATAATATATGGGTGGGGCATGCATCGTTCCAAGTAGGTCAGTGCCAGACTGGCACCGCTGTAGAGGCCCCACGGGCACCGCTGTAGTCAATAAAGGCATAACCCCCCCTCCCCCAAAAAACATGTAGCTCTAAAAGCTCGCAATGTGTTTCATTGCGACATGTTGTGAGCTTGTAGGAAAGAAATGAAAATGATAACTGTAGTCTATTTGTGTTTATGTTATGTTATGTTCTTGTAGGTCCATGCCACTCTGGAGCTGTTAGCTTTGGTCATGGTGGCGTTTGAACTATGCATGAAGATACGTTGGCTAGGCTTCCAGACCTTCATACGACATAAGAGGACCATGGTGAAGGTAATGGATGCACCTCTGATACTTCCAGATGACATTAGGTAATAGTGTTAGGGTGTCTGTCCCTGTGGCTCAGGGGTAAATTACCTGCTCACCATGTGGATTCGTGGTGAGCAGGTGTCCCCGGGCTTTGGCGGGCACACCAACACAATCAACACAATTTAGGAAGCCTGCACGGGAGGGCAATCTCTGTCGCTGTACTAGCTATTTCTACAGCTTTGGTCAAAGCTCGTCATTCCTCTTCAAGCGTCATGCTCTCCTATTGGAACTCCTCAGTTTAAAAGAAGGGGATGTATCAGGCGAGACGTGGTTGTCAAAATACCCCCCTATCCCGAACAATGCCACAGGGATTATAAACATGACAATGACTAAATTGGGAGAAAAGTGAAAAAGAATGTGCACGATATGTAATAAGACATGAGTGTTGTGTATAGTTTGTGTATGAGTAATCTCATCTCTTTTCTCTGTGAAATAGACGTGCGTGTTGCTGCTACAGTTCATTGAGGCAATTGTGGTTCTCATCAGACAGACATCTCACTTGCGTGTGACCAGAGCTCTCAGACCCATATTCCTAGTGGACTGCAGATATTGTGGTGCAGTGCGCAGGTTCATAACAACATATTCAACGCCACATATAACACATAATATATGCTGTACATATACACACAAATCGCTGATCATTTTACAATTTGGCACTCTCATTAATGACTCATTCCTTCCTTTCTTCCAATTAGAAACTTGCGTCAGATCTTCCAGTCGCTCCCCCCTTTCATTGACATCCTCTTACTGCTACTCTTCTTCATGGTTATATTTGCAATATTGGGTAAGCATCATGTCTTCTTATGGCCTACTGTCACTAAATAGTGACAGTAAAAAAAAGAAGCTGCAAGCTAAACACACTTATGTTCTTCCAAGTTGATTTAACCATATTGACACGAGCAAAATTGCCACAGGGTGAATATGGTCAATTCATCATCGGACTGTCCGCTTTCAGCCATAGAGTACTGTACAGTTTTTCTGTTATTCTGTGTTTGTTTGACTACGGTCCATTGTCTCCTCTCAGGCTTCTGCCTCTTCTCTCCAAACCCTGTTGATCCGGTACGTCTGATAGATTAGTCTGGGTGACATTAGTTGGTTTGGGCTATGTTGTGGTGGTATGTGTTTTTGTTTCCTGGATGACAGTTGTGGCTCAGTTGTGGTCAAAGTTTTCTGATTTGTGTCCGCTCTTCTCCCCACAGTACTTCAACACTCTGGAGAACAGCATTGTCAGTCTCTTTGTACTGCTGACCACAGCAAAGTAAGCACAACAGAACACACTGTATTGTACATTGCCCTTTGCTCAGATGCCATGCAAGCTATACGCATCATCTCCTTCCTACTTCCGTTGCTCAACTTTAATGTTTTCTATAGCACAAGTCTGTTTGGCTTACTACCAGATCTTTTTTTTTTGTAACCTTTTTTTTTGTAACCATTGCTGTTGTATAACTTTGTCACTGGTTGAGAACAATCTTCCCTGTTTCCTGTAGCTTCCCTGATGTGATGATGCCAGCATACTCTAGAAATCGCTGGTCCTGTGTCTTCTTCATTGTTTACCTCTCCATAGAACTGTACTTCATCATGAACCTGGTACTGCACACAGACTGCTCTCACTATCTTAAATGTTCTGATATCTAAACATTAGCTGTACTGTATATAGCATCAACAGTCCAACTCCAAATGAGAAGCATTGCATTCTGAAAACCTTTTAAACAGGCATGTAATTGCAATGCATATCACATCCTATTTGTCACTGACTGTGATTAATCTAGAAACTATTACTGCATTACACTGTCTCTGTTCCCTTTACAGCTCCTGGCAGTAGTGTTTGATACATTTAACGGCGTTGAAAAGATGAAGTTTAAATCTCTACTGCTTCACAAACGCTCAGCCATTGACCATGCCTTCCAGCTGCTTGTTAGCCGACAGGTATGCCCCTGTTTAATAACATCAGCATGAATTCAGTCTCCGAAAAGCAGTCATAGCTGTTCATCACATCTACATCATATTTTCGTGTGTGTGTGTGTGTGTGTGTGTGTGTGTGTGTGTGTGTGTGTGTGTGTGTGTGTGTGTGTGTGTGTGTGTGTGTTTTGTCTCCAGAGGCCGATGGGTGTTTCTCTAAAGCAGTTTGATGGCCTAATGCGCTTCTACAGGCCGCGAATGTCAGCAAGAGACCGCTTTCTCACATTTAAAGCTCTCAACATCTCAGGGGCTCCAATGCTTAGGTACCAGCATTATACACAAGCTGCTTATTAAAGGATTTATTTTGATAAAATAATATATATTCTGATAAGTAATGGTAATTATTGCTATAGTTTCTTCATTAACAGGCTTCTTTAGTAAACAGAAAATGCATTTTCAGGTCAGGATAGCAATTTTATCCAATCAGGAGACACAACTCATGCAGGATACAGGATAAACAAGTGAAAGTGGAAGTGATGACAAAAGCGAAATGAGAAGGCAAAGGTTATCCTGGAACACTATACATTTTAAGATGATAAATGGCTCCAGCCCCTGAATCGCAAGCCTCACATTCAGGGTCTAATGCTGTATCCGGAGTCCAACTTTGGCCACACCCCATGTCAGAAAACGGCTGCACTGAGAGGGCTTTTAGGCTGAATAATGGAGTGAAACTAAATGAAAGTTCTGAATTGGATGCAATTGGCAAGCCACCTGAAAATGTATTTTCTGTTTATTAAAGCCATAGAGAAACGGAAAGACCCTTGTTACTGAACATATATAGCAATGATTATTCGTTGAGGTAGTGACGAATAATAGCAATCCAGGACCTTTTCACAAAATATATCACTTACACTACCTTTAAGTACTTGTCTTAGTTCACACTGGTGGCTTAACCAAGTAATGCTGTTACCACTGAGTGTATGAATCAAACCTGGCCCTAAACGTAAAAATAAATCCTCATGTTTGTATTCCTAGTTCCATCTCATTCTCTGCTCTTCTTTCCGTTACAGCCTAGATGACTTTTATAAGTTCTATGAGGTCATTGGACTTAAATGGAAAGTAAGTTTAAATTAATTAATTAATTTATAATTTTCCCACTATTCCATTCCCTGTGTGTCTGTGGTTTTATTTGTCAAAAATAAATTCTCTGTGTTTGATGGCCAGGCGCGACGAAGTGGAGAATATTGGTTTGATGACCTTCCACACACGACTTTCCTCATTTTCAAAGGTGAATTATCTCTTCTTCTCTTTCAAATCAAGGCTGAAATGAATCTCATGAACACACACACACACACACACACACACACACACACACACACACACACACACACACACACACACACACACACACACACACACTCACTGTCTATATACTGTCTATATATTTCTTTATGCATTACATTTTAATAGGCATCAACCTTCTGGTGAAGTCAAAGGCCTTCCAATATGCTATGTGTGAGTGCATCCATTCATTATACTCAACATACCTTTTTATTCTTAGATAGATCTGCTATTTATTTATTTAACCACAATTCTCAAAAATAATTTATTTTATTCTCCCAAAGTGGTTAATTCACATGCTCTTCTCATATCTGCAGACGTGGTGGTGGCTGTTAATGGCTTATGGATCCTTGTTGAGACATACATGCAAAATAGTAAGACCCTTGCAGCGACACTGATTTGATTGTGGTAGTGGAGAAGACTGTGTGGTTCTCCCGACCTGTGACCTGTGACCTGTGACCTCTGTCTCTCCCTCTCCTCCTACAGCCGGATTTTCCTGGTCCAGAATTGTTCCATGGAGTTACATTGTCTTCCTTACCAGTGAGTATGACTTGTCCTGTATCTTGTCCTGTATCTGTCCTGTATCTTGTCTTTCTGCTTGCATACAAAAGCCATAATAGGTGGCCGTGTCCACAGAAAGCATTTCATGAGCAGCGGAGGATACCACGTTTATATGGGGAGTGGCAGTTGAGTGAAGGTGGGAGGTAGTTGAGAACAGGGAGTGACAGTGATAAGCAGAGGGTGGTCTCTACTCCTGAAACGTTGTACAACTACCCTTCTGTCAAATCCTCTGTTATAGCTGCGTTATTAGCACAAATAGTCTATCTGAAACAACGGTAAACATGGACTTATCATGGTTGTGAACTTTCGATTCGATTTCGAAGCGATTCAATGTCAGGTTGTTAAAGACCGTCAGTCACAGCCAGAAGGATCAAACATGGCATTGATGAGCGACGCACATCTCAAAAAGTTGAAATATTTTCTGCTTGGAACGCCGTGAACGCACCCCCAAAAAAGCTGGGCACCAAAATAACTGAAACGCGATGTTTACACTGGGATAAGGAGCACCTCTTTACCATGTCAGAAAGATGCTGGCAGCCAAAATAAAAAGAGAAAATAAGAAGCTTTTTGTGGACACGGCCCCATTATCAACATGTGACTTATGCTGGTCATCACCATCTGTTAAGTACTTGACACACATCCCACACAGACTTCATCTAAGTTTACCCACTTTCTCTCCAGTTTATGGTGTGGAGGTGTTAATGAAAATAACAGGCTTGGGGCCAATTGCTTATTTCAGCTCCGGATGGAATCTGTGAGTACTGGCCTTTCTCATGTGTGACATTTTTACAATACTCAACAGTAGTACAAGAATGGCAATATTTTAGAAAGAAACTCTAGAACATGTATCAAACTCAATTTCTACTGTGTTGTTTCCTAACTACTGATCTTCCTCAACCAGGTTTGACTTCTCCGTGACTGTGTTTGCCTTTCTGGGCTTGATTGCTCTTGCCTTTGACATGGAACCTTTCTACTTCATAGTAGTGCTCAGGCCACTTCAGCTTCTCAGGTGGGCCTCAATCCAATGTCATTATTCACATGCTCTGTTTTGCATATACCGGTAGCCATATTTATATGCATATTATGCATTGTTCTCTCTTTCCTCTGCTCCCGCAGGTTGTTTAAGATAAAGCAGAGGTATCGTAACGTGTTGGACACCATGTTTGAGCTCTTTCCCAGGATGGCAAGTCTGGGCCTAACCTTGATTATCTTCTACTACTCCTTTGCCATTGTCGGGATGGAGTTCTTTGCTGATGTGATCTACCCAAACTGCTGCAAGTAAGTTGTTGGTAACCCATCAGGGTCAGCACTTATACGTGATTGCTGCTAGCATACATTTGTAGTCCTCACTTACGGTAATTGTTTGAAATGACTGAAATGCATACAGAGGTACGCTGTACTTCTGATTTATTCCCAGATTTGACACTTTTACTGGTGTTCCTCTACAGTCTCTATATTCTACTAACTGTACTCCTTATCCAATCAACCCCTCAGCACCAGTACAGTCGCAGACTCCTACAGACAAATCAATGTCACCATAGGCAACAAGACAGTGCTGGAGGAAGGCTACTATTATCTCAATAACTTCAACAACATTCTCAGCAGCTTTGGTAAACACCTTACTTGTTGCTGTTTTGTTTTGCTTTATATGATCTGGTTGTTGCTTTTAATCAGAGGATCACAGTACCACATGGGAGGTGAACACCCATGCTTGACTTAATAAGCCATGAAAGAAAGACTTTCCCCTTTTTCTCTTTACCTATACACCTGTACATTTACCAAACTGACCATTTGCTTGTCTCATTTATCTCTCTAGTGACACTGTTTGAACTGACAGTAGTCAACAACTGGTACATCACCATGGTAAGATCAAGTTAGTTATCCATATCTGTTTTTCAGCATCATCACATACAATATATAATAGCTACAATACCCACCCTCTCATAGGAAGGAGTAACATCTATGACATCCCACTGGAGCCGCCTGTATTTCATGACCTTCTACATTGTTACCATGGTGAGGTCTGTGCGCGCACGCGTGCCTGCCTGCCTGCATGTGTGCGTCTGTGTTGTGTGTAAGAGAGAGAGACCTGCTTTGTGAATAGATGGGTCTAGACCAGTGGCATCCCAGTAACCCATTAACATTGTATTAGTAGTGCCACCCGTAAGCCACTTTCACACTAGAAACAGTATCTCAAAATCTGATTTGTGAATAGCCATTGAAACCTGCTGACCTATTGTGTCAGCCTGAGGCCAATTTTGTTATTTTGAATGCAAGATATCTCATAATCTAATAGGCAGATTGTAGGATTGCCCCACCTTCAGGCCAAAGAGTTCTGCTTGTTTTTATTTTTAAAGTCACTGGAGGTTTTTCATTTTTTTATTTGTACTTAAGTTGATTTCACTTTAAAGCTTTAGCTGTTGTTTATAGTAGGTGTTAATTCTTCAGTGAATGTACAATATACCCCACCTCAATATTTATTTTTGCTTGTTTTGGTAAACATAGTATACTTTTGTATATTTTGACAGCATAGTAGTATGACCTATTTCTGATTAAATAAACCTATGGTTTATTTACATATTACATACTGTAGTACTGTATACTTTGGTGTATTTTGTCAGAAATGCATGCTTATCTTTTTTTGGTCCCCCAAAATGTACAAATCTCTACCATAAGGTATAATTGTTAACCTTTGAGGATCCTTTGAGGATATATTAACTACCTTTTGGTTAATAGATGTGTGAACCACTAGCGTACCCTTATTTCTGAGTGTATCTTCACTATCTTGCAAGCATGTACAGCATTCTTGCCCTTATATGCAAGTACGCTCATGAGATCACTGATGTGTGTCTGTCCTCCCCAGGTGGTGATGACCATCATTGTGGCTTTCATTCTGGATGCTTTTGTGTTCCGCATGAATTATAGCCGCAAGAACAGGGAACCAGTGGAGAACCCAGAGGGTGGGACTTTGTGTGTGCATGAGAGAGAGTCTGTGTGTACAGCATGTGTACTGTATGTGCACATTCTCACATGGGAATACTTTTATAGACACTGGCAATTTGTTAAATCTGAATGTATTATTATGTATACAAAGTTGTGTGCTTACGGCTTAGGATGTTTTTTATGTTCCGGTAAATAAAAGATAGAGTGACCATGTACTAGTAGTGCTGTTATCTGAAGCTGTGTGTGTGTGTGTGTGTGTGTGTGTGTGTGTGTGTGTGTGTGTGTGTGTGTGTGTGTTTGTGTTAGATGAGAATGGGATAGTGTTTGAAACAGAGGTGAGTCGTGATGAAGCCTTGGCCACACTGGAGCTGTACAAACAGACCTGTCCAGGACAGAACTCTCTACAGGGAGTCCTACTCGTTATGGACCGCAGTGGGGTGAGAACACATCAACATGAGCCACACAGAACCTGGACGTTTTTTCCCACGATTTTTGTAACTCATTTTTCACCCTGTGCCAATTGCCTAAGCAGTAATCCTGGGTGCTACTCTCCCTCTGCCAACCTGGGGAGAGCCCCGAACTGAGGGTCCTTCCTTCCTTCAAAGCATGAGGAGGGAGCAGGCCTCTTCTTATCACCTGCCAGGGCGGGAGTTTCCCCAGTAGGGCGTAGCGTGTGGAACGAACGAGTTATTTCAACCACTTCCTTTCCCCTCCATAAGGCCTCCGTCTGGCCAGGGGGAGGCAGTATAGACCAGTATTACTGCATGTTTTTTTAGGATAGCTACTGTACCATATGGCCTATGGGACATGTGGAGAACTGGAGATATGTGTTCAATAGTCTCAGTGCATAATGATGCACAACTGTTTTGTGTCGTGGTGCAAGCATTAGACTCGCGTTACCAGACTGTTTCCTTTCGCAATTCCAAATGATTTCATCATACAGTCTGGACCAACGCTATCATGAGTAAAATATAAAGCAGAAGTGGAGCCTCCTCGCCACTTCTGTTTCGTCTTTACAGTTGCGCAAATGTATCCTAATATATATAAATCATCTAAGCATATATAGCTTGCTTGTTATTAGCAGAAATGGAAATAAAAAAATATGCTCTAAAGATATTTAAAAATATATTTTCGTGAACTGAAATGGCAGCTTCCTTACTCGGAACTACACTTAGGTGTAGTTCCAGACTATAGCATTCAGAGATTGTGGAATAGTTGTCTCAACTTGTCTGGCTACGCGAGACTAGGCTAACCCTGGCCACATGGGTTATGCGTGGGTTATACTCAGCGGTTTCGTCCGTTATCACTTAATTAAATATACGAAATCCACCGTTATCAGGACATTGGAATATGGCTAATATGGCCATACTGGCATACTATACATTGTGGTGTTTGGCTGTGTTCACCCGGACTGCACGCATGCAGAGTGGTGCAGACATAGCCTGGTCAAGGACTCCCTCTGCTGAACTCATTTCCAACTCTATTGTCGGGGCATGGAAACTAGGGGCTACTAATATTTACTATTCTCTGCCTATCGGGATGTAACTCGGACGGCGATGAGTCGGCTCTGGTGGCCGTCGCAACGCTCGGCTAGAGCCTCGCTCGGTGGTGCCTCACGTGTCTCAAGGCCACCAGAGACGGCGCCCCTCCGTCATTGACACAAAAAGCAAACGCTCTCATCGTTTCACTTCCGGATTTCCCAGTATGTTGATTATCACATACTGGGGGTATTTCTAAGGTGCTGATCACGAACATTCTCTTGATTAAGGGGTGATAACATCCGAAGCGGGTGCAGCAATGCATAACCACTTGTCAATCATTTGATTTTGACCGATTTTTCCCGATCCGATATTTATATTTTATAGAACACATTTATGCCATATTACAATATCCGAAATCAGACAATTTCCAGGTTTAATATCATGATATCGATATAATATTGATACTAGGGTGATCGGTCCCGATTTCCGATCACCCAATCCGATCGAGGCAACCCTAGTTTCAACTAAAGTGGTTAAAATATTTTCTTTCCCTGCACGAGGGATTTGTATTAAAATGAAACATAAGATTGACAAAATAAAGTGGGTTTGTGTGATTTTGGAGAGGCACGCACCTTGCTGTATGCTAGTTGAGGTGGTTGAACATAAACATTGGACTGTATCTTTTGGTGTGTAGTTCAACTAACAGTCTTTCTTCCTGTGGCAATGTATGCAGCACACGTCTCTGGTGTACATTGGTCGAAGATCACGGACTAAGAGTGACCTCAGCATGAAAATGTATGCAGAGGAGATTCAGGTGAGACACTGTTTGGAAGTATCATAATGTGTCATCCTATCATTTGCTTGTGCGTTCATTGAGCAATAATCCTTTTGCTTGTTTTCCTTCACAGGAATGGTATGCAGAGTACTCGAGGGACAACCTGCCTCAACTAGACCAAAGGCTGCCCCGGGAACTGGACAGTCCCGTCTCTGACCCATCTCCCTCCCCCGAACCCCGGCTCAACTCGCAGACTGGACCGCACAGCATCAACTGACAACCAGTCCCCCAGTGCTATAATACACCTCTGTCTGAGAATTCCCGTCACTCCATGTCTCTTCTATGTAGTTGCCCTCACCCCTGGCCACAGCAGGTATCTGTACCTGGGGCTCAGATTGGAAGTGAGGGTGTGAGCAGCAGCTAAAGAAACTGAACTGCTTGGACTCCTTACAACAGACAGACAGAAGGACATAATGACTGACTGACAAGTAGAATGGTTTACAGGTCTGTTGCTTTACCAGTTTAGCTGGATCATGAACCTTCTTGGGCCTTCCTAAAGACTCCCTCTCTAGCAGTTTGTGTTAGGAAGGAGGCTTGTATGGTGTGTATGTATACTGCTGTACGACCCGTTTGGACCTCTTGTAGATCATATACAGTACTTAACACCTGATGCCTTTGTTGAATGGCTCATCTAATCAGTGTTAAACAAGGTAATACTATCCTTGTGTTCCCAATGTTCATACACAAACATACACTCCTTTATGCTTCTACCATGTACTCCTACAAACAGATAAATTATATCTCTCAACTCAAGTCTCAATAGACAGAAGAGATGGTTTTACTTTTATATAACTTGTTATTCTTTTAAGTGTATGTGTTTGATCTTAATCATTTGAATAAACTGTCAAGTGCATTGATGTACCTTTACTGTTATATCTTACAGTACATCAATCTATTCTAAAAATGGGGAAGGACCTCAACTCAACTCAACTTTATTTATATAGCACATTTTACATGACCAGGTCAACCAAAGTGCTGTACAGGTTCAGAAACAATACAATATAAACAGGCATTTAAAAGAAATGAAAGCTAAAATATACAATATATATACCGGTAGCTACAATAGAAGTCTACTCTAAATAAACATTTATATTAAATATATTTTATTTGTAAACCTGACAGTGAAATAAATCTGTCTGGTCACTCTGTGACTGTGTTTGTTTTCTTAACGGACCTGGTTCTCTAGTAGTCAACTGGTAACGTATGCACGTTGTTGACACGAGGTCCCGGGTTCCCATTACAGAGTGTTTCTTTCTATGTTGATTGCAGTATTGATACTTTTGCTAAACTAATTTCAAGAAATGTAGTAATTTTTCCACTACTGAGTGGAATCAAACCAAGGATCTCTCACACTTAAAGACCTATATTATAGCCCATAGGACAAACAAAGAAATCTCTGCATGCCGAAACCTGCTTCTTCAAGTCAGCCATTCTGACAGTCTGACACACACAAAGGTACTGCTCATCCAGGCTTTGTGTTAAGGGATTAAGAGAGCAGATATGCTGCAGCCACAAAAAGAGCCACGTTCAAATTGCCACTTCCTCTCACATTTCCAGGCTGCTGCCTAGAAGTGCTGTGTGAGACTATCTGACACCCTCACCCTGACCCTAGATGGTCCCACTTGGAGCTATGGAAGTGTGATCTTGAATGGTCCATCAACGTTTAACAAGTGAGACCAAACTATGTCTGAATGTGTGCAGAGACACAATTGCCAAGTTAACTAAGGTCATGTTGTTAAATATATAATGATCCCTCCTAAGACATGAGATAATTGGTTAGAGTATTAAAAGAAACACAAAGATGGCTATGTGAAAAAATTGCATTTTATCCTGAACTAGCCTGACACGGGGAAGATTTTATCACTGCATTCACACTACAGGACAGAGTTCCAGGTGGTTCCCCCAGTTCTTGACCAAAGAACAGCACGAGCCATCAAGTCCAATCAGTCATAAACGCTTCTACTTAAACCCAGAGGTCTAGACCAAAGGCAGCTGGGAATTGCCTTCCCAGCAGTGCCAGTTTCAGGGATGTTATGGTAGTTAGAATATCATAATTATACTGAGTCTAATATAGCAACTCATAATGTAATAACGGCACATAATGTAATAACAGTTCATAATGTGATAACCTAAATGTAGTAAAGGCCCATAATGTAGGCTAATAAGGTCACAATGTAATACATCATGAGAGCATAACATAATAATGGATTTTTGCATAATGTAATCATGTAATAATGTGTTACATGTAGCCGCTCAATTCACAGTTAATAATGTAATTACGGGTCATATTGTTGAGAAAAGTTTTACATCGTATCAGTATCATGTCAGTATCACAGGCAGTATCATTACTGCCCGGAACTGGGCCTTGATGATCAGGCTTTCAACACTGGGTAGACCACACTTCTGCAGGACCTCAAGATTTGACACCTTGTCCTACCACACTTGATGAGCTTATAGGTTATTAGTTCACAATGAATCGTTATTGTTGAGTTAAAACTCATAAATGGAGCATGGATCGTCTACAAGACACCTCAGACAACTTCTACAGTCTCAACAACTACATCTCCCAGAGTGCATCAGCTGCTAGATGGCTGCTGGTGCTCATTTGCCTGATTGAACACCTGTTAAAGGCTGATGGTGGTGACACTCAAACAAATATCAAACAAGATGGCGGAATAAACAAACCTATAAAGGCTGATACAGACAGCCACAGACACACACGTCCTTGTGTTTATTAATATAAGCCTTTATAACCAACCAAAGGGTGAAATAATGCATGAGTGTGTGTGTGTGTGTGTGGTGCACACAGCACAAATCACTCTGACTAACGGACCAATGACGGACGGACTAGTTGAACAGGTGACCGGATCCAGTGGGCGGGGCTTTGGATTTAAATAGGAGCGGCCATGTTTTTTCCCAGCATGCTGTTTGGTTTGGGATCCACTTCATGCCGTCTGTGAGCAGAGCTTTTTGTTCCAAGGTAAGAAGCGTTTGTTTGAGAAACACGGTTTTATCCTTGAGCACTGTTGTTGTTTAGACATTAAGATGATTTATAGGACTGTTTATTGTTTAAACAGAGTATTTATAAGACTGTTGTTTATTGTGACACTAAATGGACAACAATGTCAGCACTCAGCAATGTTTGTCCTTTTATAGGACTCGTTCTTTGGCCTTGGGCCTCGATCACACAAAAAAAAAACATTTGTCTTGTCTGTTTAATGGCCGCCCCAATGCATTTCCAATGGGAGGCACATGCTTTGACCAAACATTTGTGTTTGATTTTGGGGGGCAATCAAACACAGGCAGAGCCCAGAACATATGCTTATGTGTGACTGAGGCCTTGGGCCTTGATCGCAACAAAAGCATTGTCTTGTCTGTGAAAATGGCTGATCTACAAGCTCACAATGCATTGTGAATGTGATGTGACACATTGTGAGCTTTTAGATCTGCTATTTTCAAAAGGTTTTTTTCTGTTCAAAATGACCAAGATTGTCCCATTTGAAATGTTTAAGTACATTTTGATGCCAAAACCTTTTAACTTTGACTCAAGTTATATAATGTAGATTTTGAAGTTTAGATTTTTTTTTACCAATATCTTAAAGGGACAATTCACTTTAAAAAACTACTCTTTTTTTATGTGAACACTAAAGACAGTTTTTAAGTTAAAATGCTAAAAAGCTAAAATGAATATTTAAATACTGAATCAAGCAACTTAAAAGCTGTCTGCAGTGTTCACATAAGCCTGAGTAGACGATAAAGTGAAATATCCTTTTAATATTATATGAATTTTACAATGTATGAAATCTGGATAAAGAGTAATGTTGTTTTTATTTATGTCTTGCAGGTTAATCATGTGACCTTGGTGTCATGTGTGACCTTGGATGGGGTCATCAGGAGATGGCTGGTATTGATAATAGAGTGTCTACTCGGCTGAGCTGAAACGTATAACGGTGTCAACGAACGCTCCCTGAGATTACGAGGCGTACGGTGCTCGGGACGTATTGTGCCATACAACCTACGCGGCTCTATTAATACCGGCTATCTTCAACTGAGCGACGAAAGCCCCCCCATGGTATGTACCTGGATTACATGTGGCTGTAGTAGAAACAAGGGCAGTGTCACCATTACATGTCAAGTTGACCATTCATTGTCATACATATGTTTGGGTGAAAAACCTTACTGAGGTTTTTATGTGTTTTTAGTATTTCAATGTGTCCATGATTTCATGGACACTTCCTACCCAGACTACAATTCCCATAATGCTTTGGTGCACTGCTCCTTGTGCATAGGGGAGGGCTGTCTTACTGAGACAACATAGTCTAGGGAGGAAGTGAGCCCATTGTCCATGACATCATGGAGCCCATGGACACTTTTGAAATACTACATATCTAAAAACGACGATTACCCACATAAAAAACCCAGGAAAGTGTTTATTGTCTCCCAAACATCATTAAAATAAGCTCTGGTTGCAAAAGGGGTGAAGTCGCCGTTTAATGGGTTGAATCATTAAAGCTGCTATAAGCAATATGTCAAATGTAATTACTTGGTATTCAGACTGCCAGCAATGGGTAAAACAATATTGTCTCTGACACATCTTGGGGCCACAATCTGCATTCAAAGATGTTCCTAGCTTTGTCATTGGTCGATTTGCCTGTCTACTTCCTGATTGGTCAGTCATTTTGACCGGGTTCTTTTTTTTTCTCTGACCAATGACAAAGCTTCTAGGAATATCTTTGACTGCAGATTGTGGCCCCTAGATGTATCGCAGAGACTAAATCATGTGTGTTTTACTCATTGCTGAATGAAATAAAAATCATTAAAATTGACATTATTGCTTATAGGAGCTTTAATCACAATTTGTGACAATAATAAAGTAAGATATTGGTGACACAGCTTTCAGTGACTGTTATGACTTACAAAATGTCATCCTGTAGGCCGACAACTAAATAGATATATTTTTTTCTTGTCATTTCAGAACGTGAAGCTGACAAGGCGACGTCGGTATTGAAGGTACAGTGCTGTTGCCACTCCTGGGTGCTGTTGGCAGTGAAGGTTAGTAATGAACCTTTTGATTCCTGATGCTTGTGTAAGTGGGCTACATGCTACATGCTACCATACCATAGGTTGTCATTCGCACCGTGTATCGTTTCACGTAATCTGTGTATAATGCCACTCTACATCACATGCCGCAATGTGATTTATGTATTGTTTAACATAATTTACGGGTAAAGCTGTCGCGTCACGTCACATCACATTATGTATGTTCTGTTGTAGTCTTTCTGTGCTGTTTTCTGTGTCGAGTTATTAGAATTTCTATTTCCTTTCTCTTTTAATAAAAAAAAGTATTTTTTTTATTTCTCCTTGCCCATTGCCCTAGTTCTTCACTAGTGGACTGTGTGTACAAAATGTGATTTGGCGTCATGCGACTTATTTCCGGTATCATTATGGTAGCATGTAGCCTGCTTAACACTGTTTACAGCCTTCTATGCTGTAGATCTGTCCAAACTAACAGGAAGAAAATTATGGCAGATTTTCTTCGTTGGTTAGTTTGTTTTGTTTAGTGCTGATATTGAAGGTAAGTGGGCGTAGTTTATTATCTTTTGATGTCGGGCAGAAACCTTGTATCTCCATAGTTCAACCTTTTGTAAATTAATTTCCTTACTTGGTCATGCTACAGTGTCACACACTAAAGTAGCAAATAGCTGATCTACAAGCTCACGATGCAAAGATCATCCATTATTGAATATAACCTATTAGTATCGAACATGCACGGTTTCTACCCCGACCTTTCATCTTCTCTTCTTTTCTTTGCTTTAATAAAGTTATTGTTTTTTCTGGTCAGAGTTTTTAATCGCATTTTGCTCAAGTCATTTCTTTCTTTCCTATCTATCACTAGTTCTTCACTAGTGTATGTGGTGCGTGTGTCGGGTCGTGTCTCTCATACAGTTTCTAATCATTTGATTGGAGCTGTATCGTTTCACGTCATTTGCGTTGTGTCATTTGCTGGTAAAGCACCATCACGTCAGTTCACATCAGATATGAACACAGGCCGGTATGTGATGTGCATTTATGTGATATTTTTATGTGATTATTTCACAAATTGCGGATAGCTCGTTGCACGCCATGCACTCTGTTCATTGCTCTTGTGTTCTAATGTCATCCTCAGTGTTGTATGTATGTTGTGTTCTCATGTTCATAGTGTTGCTGTATTGCTGACAAATACTGGGGTCCAAAGAATGCTTCTGCCATTGCATAATTTGCACCTCGTATAATTTGTCAATCGTCCACAAATGGCATAAATTGTAATGTATATTTAAATGTGGGCAATTCTTTTGAAAACATGTAGATTTTAAAATAGAAATGTGGGACAACTGGCTAGAAAGACTGGCCACAAACCTAAGGCCAACTGCTTGGGCGGAGACCAAGAATCTTTTTGTTTTGTTCATGTTCATAAAGCGCTCCAATTGCTTTAAGTGAGAAGTCCAGCAGCAAACCTCTAGGTCATAAGAGCATTGTTTGTGCTGTATTATCAGATCCAATTTGTGAGTATAAAGCTTCATCTAAGCCCACATCACATATGAACACAGGCCCGGTATGTGATGTGTGTTTATGTCTCGTATAATTTCACATTGGTGAGTAAGGCTTCATCACGTCATCCCCACATCACATGATGAATTTAGGGTTAGGGCTAGGGTTAGGTATGTGATGTGGATTGATGTGATGTATGTCTTTTATAATGTGCGAGTGAAGCTTCATCGTGTCAGTTCACATCACATTATGTGGTGTGTATTGATGTGATTTATTAATGCTGCCATTTGCAGCTAAAACTTAATTCATGCCGGTCAGTAGGCGAGGCATTGACGATGGGCCTATGACCCAAAGGTTTTCTGCTGCACTTTTCACTTTTAGCACTTTGCAGCTCTTTATGAGCACGGAAAAATAAAATATTTTCTTAGTTTATGTCTGAGGAGTTTTCCTTAGTCTTCTTCTCGATTTCAATTGTAAGACATAATCATGGCTATCATTTATAGTCCATTATGATTCAAATTATTATGAATGTGATTGCTTTTGGACCTGTAAATTACAACAAAACAAACTAAGGCACTGGTGTGGTACTACTGGTTTACCAGAATGGGGTTCAACTCCCTGCGGTGCCCTCAATTTGTTGTATTTACATGGTTCATTTTCTGCTCATTGTTGCCTTTTCAGAGATGATAACCCCCAGGTTCTTTACTGCGTTTATACTCTCTACATTTGGGTTACAAGTCTATTTAGGGACAAGCCCGAAGGTACTCTTGGTTTTCTCTTCTCCTTCCACCAAAAATGGCAGTCCACGGTCACACTCGGCAGTCAGTTGGGGGTTGGGGGTCCATATTAGAAGTCCATGGAACTTTTTTTCAAATCCTCGTTTTTCAGTATGCCGTTTTTCATTTTGGAGGATTTGAAAAAATAGACTAATCATTCCAAGATCATGGACTATAGCCCATGATTTTCGTTCCATAGTGAGGCGGCATAGCTAACCTATCGTTCATTTTATGACGTAAGCGCCAAATTTGGCAGAAGTTGACAGATATATTGGTAACGAAACTGGATATTGGGCCATCCCAAATTCTTATTCTGGTGGGTGTGGCAGCCATTTTTCAAAATGGCCGCCAGCGGTTTTGTCAAATCTTCCTAAACGTCCCTCTAGCAGCTACAATATTTGCTGTAGAAGACTGAAATGTTGCATGAAGGTCATGTGCTTTCAGACCAATTGGCTAAAAGGGGTGGGGGAGATGCAATGGGAGTGGCCTATCATAAAATGTGCATAACTTCGAAGTAGACATACAAATTTTGTTTTCATTATTACATTTTTTTTTCAAAAATGATGAAAAACTGCGCGCTATAGTATGCCGTACAATATAGGCTATAGCCCATGGTCCAAAATGATGAGAAACGAGGCTAACTTTTTTTTTCAAAATTTCAAAAAACATGGGCTATAACCCATCGTTTTTGTCATTTCGTCATTTTTTTAAAATCCTCAAAAATGATGAAAAACGGCGCGCTATAGTATGCCGTACGATATGGGCTATAGCCCATGGTCCAAAATGATGAGAAACGAGGCTAACTTTTTTTTTCAAAATTTCAAAAAACATGGGCTATAACCCATCGTTTTTGTCATTTCGTCATTTTTTTAAAATCCTCAAAAATGATGAAAAACGGTGCGCTATAGTATGCCGTACGATATGGGCTATAGGCCATGGTCCAAAATGATAAGAAACGAGGCTAACTTTTTTTTTCAAAATTTCAAAAAACATGGGCTATAACCCATCGTTTTTGTCATTTCGTCATTTTTTTTCAAATCCTCAAAAATGATGAAAAACGGCGCGCTATAGTATGCCGTACGATATGGGCTATAGTCCATGGTCCAAAATGATGAGAAACGAGGCTAACTTTTTTTTTTGAAATTTCAAAAAACATGGGCTATAACCCATCGTTTTTGTCATTTCGTCATTTTTTTAAAAATCCTCAAAAATGATGAAAAACGGCGCGCTATAGTATGCCGTACGATATGGGCTATAGCCCATGGTCCAAAATGATGAGAAACGAGGCTAACCTTTTTTTTCAAAATTTCAAAAAACATGGGCTATAACCCATCGTTTTTGTCATTTCGTCATTTTTTTTAAATCCTCAAAAATGATGAAAAACGGCGCGCTATAGTATGCCGTACGATATGGGCTATAGCCCATGGTCCAAAATGATGAGAAACGAGGCTAACTTTTTTTTTCAAAATTTCAAAAAACATGGGCTATAACCCATCGTTTTTGTCATTTCGTCATTTTTTTTAAATCCTCAAAAATGATGAAAAACGGCGCGCTATAGTATGCCGTACGATATGGGCTATAGCCCATGGTCCAAAATGATGAGAAACGAGGCTAACTTTTTTTTTCAAAATTTCAAAAAACATGGGCTATAACCCATCGTTTTTGTCATTTCGTCATTTTTTTAAAATCCTCAAAAATGATGAAAAACGGCGCGCTATAGTATGCCGTACGATATGGGCTATAGCCCATGGTCCAAAATGATGAGAAACGAGGCTAACTTTTTTTTTCAAAATTTCAAAAAACATGGGCTATAACCCATCGTTTTTGTCATTTCGTCATTTTTTTAAAATCCTCAAAAATGATGAAAAACGGTGCGCTATAGTATGCCGTACGATATGGGCTATAGGCCATGGTCCAAAATGATAAGAAACGAGGCTAACTTTTTTTTTCAAAATTTCAAAAAACATGGGCTATAACCCATCGTTTTTGTCATTTCGTCATTTTTTTTCAAATCCTCAAAAATGATGAAAAACGGCGCGCTATAGTATGCCGTACGATATGGGCTATAGTCCATGGTCCAAAATGATGAGAAACGAGGCTAACTTTTTTTTTTGAAATTTCAAAAAACATGGGCTATAACCCATCGTTTTTGTCATTTCGTCATTTTTTTAAAAATCCTCAAAAATGATGAAAAACGGCGCGCTATAGTATGCCGTACGATATGGGCTATAGCCCATGGTCCAAAATGATGAGAAACGAGGCTAACCTTTTTTTTCAAAATTTCAAAAAACATGGGCTATAACCCATCGTTTTTGTCATTTCGTCATTTTTTTTAAATCCTCAAAAATGATGAAAAACGGCGCGCTATAGTATGCCGTACGATATGGGCTATAGCCCATGGTCCAAAATGATGAGAAACGAGGCTAACTTTTTTTTTCAAAATTTCAAAAAACATGGGCTATAACCCATCGTTTTTGTCATTTCGTCATTTTTTTTAAATCCTCAAAAATGATGAAAAACGGCGCGCTATAGTATGCCGTACGATATGGGCTATAGCCCATGGTCCAAAATGATGAGAAACGAGGCTAACTTTTTTTTTCCAAAATTTCAAAAAACATGGGCAATAACCCATCGTTTTTGTCATTTTGTCATTTTTTTTTAAAATCCTCAAAAATGATGAAAAACGGCGCGCTATAGTATGCCGTACGATATGGGCTATAGCCCATGGTCCAAAATGATAAGAAACGAGGCTAACCTTTTTTTTCAAAATTTCAAAAAACATGGGCTATAACCCATCGTTTTTGTCATTTCGTCATTTTTTTCAAATCCTCAAAAATGATGAAAAACGGCACGCTATAGTATGCCGTACAATATGGGCTATAGCCCATGGTCCAAAATGATGAGAAACGAGGCTAACTTTTTTTTCCAAAATTTCAAAAAACATGGGCTATAACCCATCGTTTTTGTCATTTCGTCATTTTTTTCAAATCCTCAAAAATGATGAAAAACGGCGCGGTATAGTATGCCGTACGATATGGGCTATAGCCCATGGTCCAAAATGATGAGAAACGAGGCTAACTTTTTTTTCCGAAATTTCAAAAAACATGGGCTATAACCCATCGTTTTTGTCATTTCGTCATATTTCTCAAATCCTCAAAAATGATGAAAAACGGCGCGCTATAGTATGCCGTACGATATGGGCTATAGCCCATGGTCCAAAATGATGAGAAACGAGGCTAACTTTTTTTTTCAAAATTTCAAAAAACATGGGATATAACCCATCGTTTTTGTCATTTCGTCATTTTTTTAAAATCCTCAAAAATGATGAAAAACGGCGCGCTATAGTATGCCGTACGATATGGGCTATAGCCCATGGTCCAAAATGATGAGAAACGAGGCTAACTTTTTTTTTCAAAATTTCAAAAAACATGGGCTATAACCCATCGTTTTTGTCATTTCGTCATTTTTTTCAAATCATCAAAAATGATGAAAAACGGCGCGCTATAGTATGCCGTACGATATGGGCTATAGCCCATGGTCCAAAATGATGAGAAACGAGGCTAACTTTTTTTTTCAAAATTTCAAAAAACATGGGCTATAACCCATCGTTTTTGTCATTTCGTCATTTTTTTAAAATCCTCAAAAATGATGAAAAACGGCGCGCTATAGTATATGCCGTACGATATGGGCTATAGGCCATGGTCCAAAATGATGAGAAACGAGGCTAACTTTTTTTTTCAAAATTTCAAAAAACATGGGCTATAACCCATCGTTTTTGTCATTTCGTCATTTTTTTCAAATCCTCAAAAATGATGAAAAACGGCGCGCTATAGTATGCCGTACGATATGGGCTATAGCCCATGGTCCAAAATGATGAGAAACGAGGCTAACTCTTTTTTTTTGAAATTTCAAAAAACATGGGCTATAACCCATCGTTTTTGTCATTTCGTCATTTTTTTCAAATCCTCAAAAATGATGAAAAACGGCGCGCTATAGTATGCCGTACGATATGGGCTATAGCCCATGGTCCAAAATGATGAGAAACGAGGCTAACCTTTTTTTTTGAAATTTCAAAAAACATGGGCTATAACCCATCGTTTTTGTCATTTCGTCATTTTTTTAAAATCCTCAAAAATGATGAAAAACGGCGCGCTATAGTATGCCGTACGATATGGGCTATAGCCCATGGTCCAAAATGATGAGAAACGAGGCTAACTTTTTTTTTCAAAATTTCAAAAAACATGGGCTATAACCCATCGTTTTTGTCATTTCGTCATTTTTTTAAAATCCTCAAAAATGATGAAAAACGGCACGCTATAGTATGCCGTACGATATGGGCTATAGGCCATGGTCCAAAATGATAAGAAACGAGGCTAACTTTTTTTTTCAAAATTTCAAAAAACATGGGCTATAACCCATCGTTTTTGTCATTTCGTCATTTTTTTCAAATCATCAAAAATGATGAAAAACGGCGCGCTATAGTATGCCGTACGATATGGGCTATAGCCCATGGTCCAAAATGATGAGAAACGAGGCTAACTTTTTTTTTCAAAATTTCAAAAAACATGGGCTATAACCCATCGTTTTTGTCATTTCGTCATTTTTTTAAAATCCTCAAAAATGATGAAAAACGGCGCGCTATAGTATATGCCGTACGATATGGGCTATAGGCCATGGTCCAAAATGATGAGAAACGAGGCTAACTTTTTTTTTCAAAATTTCAAAAAACATGGGCTATAACCCATCGTTTTTGTCATTTCGTCATTTTTTTCAAATCCTCAAAAATGATGAAAAACGGCGCGCTATAGTATGCCGTACGATATGGGCTATAGCCCATGGTCCAAAATGATGAGAAACGAGGCTAACTCTTTTTTTTTGAAATTTCAAAAAACATGGGCTATAACCCATCGTTTTTGTCATTTCGTCATTTTTTTCAAATCCTCAAAAATGATGAAAAACGGCGCGCTATAGTATGCCGTACGATATGGGCTATAGCCCATGGTCCAAAATGATGAGAAACGAGGCTAACCTTTTTTTTTTTAATTTCAAAAAACATGGGCTATAACCCATCGTTTTTGTCATTTCGTCATATTTCTCAAATCCTCAAAAATGATGAAAAACGGCGCGCTATAGTATGCCGTACGATATGGGCTATAGCCCATGGTCCAAAATGATGAGAAACGAGGCTAACTTTTTTTTCCAAAATTTCAAAAAACATGGGATATAACCCATCGTTTTTGTCATTTCGTCATTTTTTTTAAATCCTCAAAAATGATGAAAAACGGCGCGCTATAGTATGCCGTACGATATGGGCTATAGCCCATGGTCCAAAATGATGAGAAACGAGGCTAACTTTTTTTTTCAAAATTTCAAAAAACATGGGCTATAACCCATCGTTTTTGTCATTTTGTCATTTTTTTCAAATCCTCAAAAATGATGAAAAACGGCGCGCTATAGTATGCCGTACGATATGGGCTATAGCCCATGGTCCAAAATGATGAGAAACGAGGCTAACTTTTTTTTTTGAAATTTCAAAAAACATGGGCTATAACCCATCGTTTTTGTCATTTCGTCATTTTTTTCAAATCCTCAAAAATGATGAAAAACGGCGCGCTATAGTATGCCGTACGATATGGGCTATAGCCCATGGTCCAAAATGATGAGAAACGAGGCTAACTTTTTTTCAAAATTTCAAAAAACATGGGCTATAACCCATCGTTTTTCCGCAACACTCCGCAATTCCTCCGCAATACTCCGCAATTTTTTAAACAAAAAACATGGGCTATAACCCATCGTTTTTGTCATTTCGTCATTTTTTTCAAATCCTCAAAAATGATGAAAAACGGTGCGCTATAGTATGCCGTACGATATGGGCTATAGCCCATGGTCCAAAATGATGAGAAACGAGGCTAACTTTTTTTTTCAAAATTTCAAAAAACATGGGCTATAACCCATCGTTTTTGTCATTTCGTCATTTTTTTTAAATCCTCAAAAATGATGAAAAACGGCGCGCTATAGTATATGCCGTACGATATGGGCTATAGGCCATGGTCCAAAATGATGAGAAACGAGGCTAACTTTTTTTTTCAAAATTTCAAAAAACATGGGCTATAACCCATCGTTTTTGTCATTTCGTCATTTTTTTCAAATCCTCAAAAATGATGAAAAACGGCGCGCTATAGTATGCCGTACGATATGGGCTATAGCCCATGGTCCAAAATGATGAGAAACGAGGCTAACTCTTTTTTTTTGAAATTTCAAAAAACATGGGCTATAACCCATCGTTTTTGTCATTTCGTCATTTTTTTCAAATCCTCAAAAATGATGAAAAACGGCGCGCTATAGTATGCCGTGGCTATAACCCATCGTTTTTGTCATTTCGTCATTTTTTAAAAATCCTCAAAAATGATGAAAAACGGCGCGCTATAGTATGCCGTACGATATGGGCTATAGCCCATGGTCCAAAATGATGAGAAACGAGGCTAACTTTTTTTTTCAAAATTTCAAAAAACATGGGCTATAACCCATCGTTTTTGTCATTTCGTCATTTTTTTCAAATCCTCAAAAATGATGAAAAACGGCGCGCTATAGTATGCCGTACGATATGGGCTATAGCCCATGGTCCAAAATGATGAGAAACGAGGCTAACTTATTTTTTCAAAATTTCAAAAAACATGGGCTATAACCCATCGTTTTTGTCATTTCGTCATTTTTTTAAAATCCTCAAAAATGATGAAAAACGGCGCGCTATAGTATGCCGTACGATATGGGCTATAGCCCATGGTCCAAAATGATGAGAAACGAGGCTAACTTTTTTTTTCAAAATTTCAAAAAACATGGGCTATAACCCATCGTTTTTGTCATTTTGTCATTTTTTTAAAATCCTCAAAAATGATGAAAAACGGCGCGCTATAGTATGCCGTACAATATGGGCTATAGCCCATGGTCCAAAATGATGAGAAACGAGGCTAACTTTTTTTTTCAAAATTTCAAAAAACATGGGCTATAACCCATCGTTTTTGTCATTTCGTCATTTTTTTCAAATCCTCAAAAATGATGAAAAACGGCGCGGTATAGTATGCCGTACGATATGGGCTATAGCCCATGGTCCAAAATGATGAGAAACGAGGCTAACTTTTTTTTCCGAAATTTCAAAAAACATGGGCTATAACCCATCGTTTTTGTCATTTCGTCATTTTTTTCAAATCCTCAAAAATGATGAAAAACGGCGCGCTATAGTATGCCGTACGATATGGGCTATAGCCCATGGTCCAAAATGATGAGAAACGAGGCTAACTTTTTTTTTCAAAATTTCAAAAAACATGGGCTATAACCCATCGTTTTTGTAATTTTGTAATTTTTTTCAAATCCTCAAAAATGATGAAAAACGGCGCGCTATAGTATGCCGTACGATATGGGCTATAGCCCATGGTCCAAAATGATGAGAAACGAGGCTAACTTTTTTTTTCAAAATTTCAAAAAACATGGGCTATAACCCATCGTTTTTGTCATTTCGTCATTTTTTTTAAATCCTCAAAAATGATGAAAAACGGCGCGCTATAGTATGCCGTACGATATGGGCTATAGGCCATGGTCCAAAATGATAAGAAACGAGGCTAACTTTTTTTTTCAAAATTTCAAAAAACATGGGCTATAACCCATCGTTTTTGTCATTTCGTCATTTTTTTCAAATCATCAAAAATGATGAAAAACGGCGCGCTATAGTATGCCGTACGATATGGGCTATAGCCCATGGTCCAAAATGATGAGAAACGAGGCTAACTTTTTTTTTCAAAATTTCAAAAAACATGGGCTATAACCCATCGTTTTTGTCATTTCGTCATTTTTTTTAAATCCTCAAAAATGATGAAAAACGGCGCGCTATAGTATATGCCGTACGATATGGGCTATAGGCCATGGTCCAAAATGATGAGAAACGAGGCTAACTTTTTTTTTCAAAATTTCAAAAAACATGGGCTATACCCCATCGTTTTTGTCATTTCGTCATTTTTTTCAAATCCTCAAAAATGATGAAAAACGGCGCGCTATAGTATGCCGTACGATATGGGCTATAGCCCATGGTCCAAAATGATGAGAAACGAGGCTAACTCTTTTTTTTTGAAATTTCAAAAAACATGGGCTATAACCCATCGTTTTTGTCATTTCGTCATTTTTTTCAAATCCTCAAAAATGATGAAAAACGGCGCGCTATAGTATGCCGTACGATATGGGCTATAGCCCATGGTCCAAAATGATGAGAAACGAGGCTAACCTTTTTTTTTTAAATTTCAAAAAACATGGGCTATAACCCATCGTTTTTGTCATTTCGTCATATTTCTCAAATCCTCAAAAATGATGAAAAACGGCGCGCTATAGTATGCCGTACGATATGGGCTATAGCCCATGGTCCAAAATGATGAGAAACGAGGCTAACTTTTTTTTTCAAAATTTCAAAAAACATGGGATATAACCCATCGTTTTTGTCATTTCGTCATTTTTTTAAAATCCTCAAAAATGATGAAAAACGGCGCGCTATAGTATGCCGTACGATATGGGCTATAGCCCATGGTCCAAAATGATGAGAAACGAGGCTAACTTTTTTTTCCAAAATTTCAAAAAACATGGGCTATAACCCATCGTTTTTGTCATTTTGTCATTTTTTTCAAATCCTCTAAAATGATGAAAAACGGCGCGCTATAGTATGCCGTACGATATGGGCTATAGCCCATGGTCCAAAATGATGAGAAACGAGGCTAACTTTTTTTTTCAAAATTTCAAAAAACATGGGCTATAACCCATCGTTTTTGTAATTTTGTAATTTTTTTCAAATCCTCAAAAATGATGAAAAACGGCGCGCTATAGTATGCCGTACGATATGGGCTATAGCCCATGGTCCAAAATGATGAGAAACGAGAGTAACTTTTTTTTCCAAAATTTCAAAAAACATGGGCTATAACCCATCGTTTTTGTCATTTCGTCATTTTTTTAAAATCCTCAAAAATGATGAAAAACGGCGCGCTATAGTATGCCGTACGATATGGGCTATAGGCCATGGTCCAAAATGATAAGAAACGAGGCTAACTTTTTTTTTCAAAATTTCAAAAAACATGGGCTATAACCCATCGTTTTTGTCATTTCGTCATTTTTTTCAAATCATCAAAAATGATGAAAAACGGCGCGCTATAGTATGCCGTACGATATGGGCTATAGCCCATGGTCCAAAATGATGAGAAACGAGGCTAACTTTTTTTTTCAAAATTTCAAAAAACATGGGCTATAACCCATCGTTTTTGTCATTTCGTCATTTTTTTTAAATCCTCAAAAATGATGAAAAACGGCGCGCTATAGTATATGCCGTACGATATGGGCTATAGGCCATGGTCCAAAATGATGAGAAACGAGGCTAACTTTTTTTTTCAAAATTTCAAAAAACATGGGCTATAACCCATCGTTTTTGTCATTTCGTCATTTTTTTAAAATCCTCAAAAATGATGAAAAACGGCGCGCTATAGTATGCCGTACGATATGGGCTATAGCCCATGGTCCAAAATGATGAGAAACGAGGCTAACTCTTTTTTTTTGAAATTTCAAAAAACATGGGCTATAACCCATCGTTTTTGTCATTTCGTCATTTTTTTCAAATCCTCAAAAATGATGAAAAACGGCGCGCTATAGTATGCCGTACGATATGGGCTATAGCCCATGGTCCAAAATGATGAGAAACGAGGCTAACCTTTTTTTTTGAAATTTCAAAAAACATGGGCTATAACCCATCGTTTTTGTCATTTCGTCATATTTCTCAAATCCTCAAAAATGATGAAAAACGGCGCGCTATAGTATGCCGTACGATATGGGCTATAGCCCATGGTCCAAAATGATGAGAAACGAGGCTAACTTTTTTTTTCAAAATTTCAAAAAACATGGGCTATAACCCATCGTTTTTGTCATTTCGTCATTTTTTTTAAATCCTCAAAAATGATGAAAAACGGCGCGCTATAGTATGCCGTACGATATGGGCTATAGCCCATGGTCCAAAATGATGAGAAACGAGGCTAACTTTTTTTTTTGAAATTTCAAAAAACATGGGCTATAACCCATCGTTTTTGTCATTTCGTCATTTTTTTCAAATCCTCAAAAATGATGAAAAACGGCGCGCTATAGTATGCCGTACGATATGGGCTATAGCCCATGGTCCAAAATGATGAGAAACGAGGCTAACATTTTTTTTCAAAATTTCAAAAAACATGGGCTATAACCCAACGTTTTTGTCATTTCGTCATTTTTTTAAAATCCTCAAAAATGATGAAAAACGGCGCGCTATAGTATGCCGTACGATATGGGCTATAGCCCATGGTCCAAAATGATGAGAAACGAGGCTAACTTTTTTTTTCAAAATTTCAAAAAACATGGGCTATAACCCATCGTTATTGTCATTTCGTCATTTTTTTAAAATCCTCAAAAATGATGAAAAACGGCGCGCTATAGTATGCCGTACGATATGGGCTATAGGCCATGGTCCAAAATGATGAGAAACGAGGCTAACTTTTTTTTTCAAAATTTCAAAAAACATGGGCTATAACCCATCGTTTTTGTCATTTTGTCATTTTTTTCAAATCCTCAAAAATGATGAAAAACGGCGCGCTATAGTATGCCGTACGATATGGGCTATAGCCCATGGTCCAAAATGATGAGAAACGAGGCTAACTTTTTTTTCCAAAATTTCAAAAAACATGGGCTATAACCCATCGTTTTTGTAATTTTGTAATTTTTTTAAAATCCTCAAAAATGATGAAAAACGGCGCGCTATAGTATGCCGTACGATATGGGCTATAGCCCATGGTCCAAAATGATGAGAAACGAGGCTAACTTTTTTTTCCAAAATTTCAAAAAACATGGGCTATAACCCATCGTTTTTGTCATTTTGTCATTTTTTTCAAATCCTCAAAAATGATGAAAAACGGCTCGCTATAGTATGCCGTACGATATGGGCTATAGCCCATGGTCCAAAATGATGAGAAACGAGGCTAACTTTTTTTTTCAAAATTTCAAAAAACATGGGCTATAACCCATCGTTTTTGTCATTTCGTCATTTTTTTCAAATCCTCAAAAATGATGAAAAACGGCGCGCTATAGTATGCCGTACGATATGGGCTATAGCCCATGGTCCAAAATGATGAGAAACGAGGCTAACCTTTTTTTTTAAATTTCAAAAAACATGGGCTATAACCCATCGTTTTTGTCATTTCGTCATATTTCTCAAATCCTCAAAAATGATGAAAAACGGCGCGCTATAGTATGCCGTACGATATGGGCTATAGGCCATGGTCCAAAATGATGAGAAACGAGGCTAACTTTTTTTTTTTAAATGTCAAAAAACATGGGCTATAACCCATCGTTTTTGTCATTTTGTCATTTTTTTCAAATCCTCAAAAATGATGAAAAACGGCGCGCTATAGTATGCCGTACGATATGGGCTATAGCCCATGGTCCAAAATGATGAGAAACGAGGCTAACTTTTTTTTTCAAAATTTCAAAAAACATGGGCTATAACCCATCGTTTTTGTAATTTTGTAATTTTTTTCAAATCCTCAAAAATGATGAAAAACGGCGCGCTATAGTATGCCGTACGATATGGGCTATAGCCCATGGTCCAAAATGATGAGAAACGAGGCTAACTTTTTTTTCCAAAATTTCAAAAAACATGGGCTATAACCCATCGTTTTTGTCATTTTGTCTTTTTTAAAATCCTCAAAAATGATGAAAAACGGCGCGCTATAGTATGCCGTACGATATGGGCTATAGGCCATGGTCCAAAATGATAAGAAACGAGGCTAACTTTTTTTTTCAAAATTTCAAAAAACATGGGCTATAACCCATCGTTTTTGTCATTTTGTCATTTTTTTCAAATCCTCAAAAATGATGAAAAACGGCGCGCTATAGTATGCCGTACGATATGGGCTATAGCCCATGGTCCAAAATGATGAGAAACGAGGCTAACTTTTTTTTTCAAAATTTCAAAAAACATGGGCTATAACCCATCGTTTTTGTAATTTTGTAATTTTTTTCAAATCCTCAAAAATGATGAAAAACGGCGCGCTATAGTATGCCGTACGATATGGGCTATAGCCCATGGTCCAAAATGATGAGAAACGAGGCTAACTTTTTTTTCCAAAATTTCAAAAAACATGGGCTATAACCCATCGTTTTTGTCATTTTGTCATTTTTTTCAAATCCTCAAAAATGATGAAAAACGGCTCGCTATAGTATGCCGTACGATATGGGCTATAGCCCATGGTCCAAAATGATGAGAAACGAGGCTAACTTTTTTTTTCAAAATTTCAAAAAACATGGGCTATAACCCATCGTTTTTGTCATTTCGTCATTTTTTTCAAATCCTCAAAAATGATGAAAAACGGCGCGCTATAGTATGCCGTACGATATGGGCTATAGCCCATGGTCCAAAATGATGAGAAACGAGGCTAACCTTTTTTTTTAAATTTCAAAAAACATGGGCTATAACCCATCGTTTTTGTCATTTCGTCATATTTCTCAAATCCTCAAAAATGATGAAAAACGGCGCGCTATAGTATGCCGTACGATATGGGCTATAGGCCATGGTCCAAAATGATGAGAAACGAGGCTAACTTTTTTTTTTAAATGTCAAAAAACATGGGCTATAACCCATCGTTTTTGTCATTTTGTCATTTTTTTCAAATCCTCAAAAATGATGAAAAACGGCGCGCTATAGTATGCCGTACGATATGGGCTATAGCCCATGGTCCAAAATGATGAGAAACGAGGCTAACTTTTTTTTTCAAAATTTCAAAAAACATGGGCTATAACCCATCGTTTTTGTAATTTTGTAATTTTTTTCAAATCCTCAAAAATGATGAAAAACGGCGCGCTATAGTATGCCGTACGATATGGGCTATAGCCCATGGTCCAAAATGATGAGAAACGAGGCTAACTTTTTTTTCCAAAATTTCAAAAAACATGGGCTATAACCCATCGTTTTTGTCATTTTGTCATTTTTTTAAAATCCTCAAAAATGATGAAAAACGGCGCGCTATAGTATGCCGTACGATATGGGCTATAGGCCATGGTCCAAAATGATAAGAAACGAGGCTAACTTTTTTTTTCAAAATTTCAAAAAACATGGGCTATAACCCATCGTTTTTGTCATTTCGTCATTTTTGTCAAATCATCAAAAATGATGAAAAACGGCGCGCTATAGTATGCCGTACGATATGGGCTATAGCCCATGGTCCAAAATGATGAGAAACGAGGCTAACTTTTTTTTTCAAAATTTCAAAAAACATGGGCTATAACCCATCGTTTTTGTCATTTCGTCATTTTTTTTAAATCCTCAAAAATGATGAAAAACGGCGCGCTATAGTATATGCCGTACGATATGGGCTATAGGCCATGGTCCAAAATGATGAGAAACGAGGCTAACTTTTTTTTTCAAAATTTCAAAAAACATGGGCTATAACCCATCGTTTTTGTCATTTCGTCATTTTTTTCAAATCCTCAAAAATGATGAAAAACGGCGCGCTATAGTATGCCGTACGATATGGGCTATAGCCCATGGTCCAAAATGATGAGAAACGAGGCTAACTCTTTTTTTTTGAAATTTCAAAAAACATGGGCTATAACCCATCGTTTTTGTCATTTCGTCATTTTTTTCAAATCCTCAAAAATGATGAAAAACGGCGCGCTATAGTATGCCGTACGATATGGGCTATAGCCCATGGTCCAAAATGATGAGAAACGAGGCTAACCTTTTTTTTTGAAATTTCAAAAAACATGGGCTATAACCCATCGTTTTTGTCATTTCGTCATATTTCTCAAATCCTCAAAAATGATGAAAAACGGCGCGCTATAGTATGCCGTACGATATGGGCTATAGCCCATGGTCCAAAATGATGAGAAACGAGGCTAACTTTTTTTTTCAAAATTTCAAAAAACATGGGCTATAACCCATCGTTTTTGTCATTTCGTCATTTTTTTTAAATCCTCAAAAATGATGAAAAACGGCGCGCTATAGTATGCCGTACGATATGGGCTATAGCCCATGGTCCAAAATGATGAGAAACGAGGCTAACATTTTTTTTTGAAATTTCAAAAAACATGGGCTATAACCCATCGTTTTTGTCATTTCGTCATTTTTTTCAAATCCTCAAAAATGATGAAAAACGGCGCGCTATAGTATGCCGTACGATATGGGCTATAGCCCATGGTCCAAAATGATGAGAAACGAGGCTAACATTTTTTTTCAAAATTTCAAAAAACATGGGCTATAACCCAACGTTTTTGTCATTTCGTCATTTTTTTAAAATCCTCAAAAATGATGAAAAACGGCGCGCTATAGTATGCCGTACGATATGGGCTATAGCCCATGGTCCAAAATGATGAGAAACGAGGCTAACTTTTTTTTTCAAAATTTCAAAAAACATGGGCTATAACCCATCGTTATTGTCATTTCGTCATTTTTTTAAAATCCTCAAAAATGATGAAAAACGGCGCGCTATAGTATGCCGTACGATATGGGCTATAGGCCATGGTCCAAAATGATGAGAAACGAGGCTAACTTTTTTTTTCAAAATTTCAAAAAACATGGGCTATAACCATCGTTTTTGTCATTTTGTCATTTTTTTCAAATCCTCAAAAATGATGAAAAACGGCGCGCTATAGTATGCCGTACGATATGGGCTATAGCCCATGGTCCAAAATGATGAGAAACGAGGCTAACTTTTTTTTTCAAAATTTCAAAAAACATGGGCTATAACCCATCGTTTTTGTAATTTTGTAATTTTTTTCAAATCCTCAAAAATGATGAAAAACGGCGCGCTATAGTATGCCGTACGATATGGGCTATAGCCCATGGTCCAAAATGATGAGAAACGAGGCTAACTTTTTTTTCCAAAATTTCAAAAAACATGGGCTATAACCCATCGTTTTTGTCATTTTGTCATTTTTTTCAAATCCTCAAAAATGATGAAAAACGGCTCGCTATAGTATGCCGTACGATATGGGCTATAGCCCATGGTCCAAAATGATGAGAAACGAGGCTAACTTTTTTTTTCAAAATTTCAAAAAACATGGGCTATAACCCATCGTTTTTGTCATTTCGTCATTTTTTTCAAATCCTCAAAAATGATGAAAAACGGCGCGCTATAGTATGCCGTACGATATGGGCTATAGCCCATGGTCCAAAATGATGAGAAACGAGGCTAACCTTTTTTTTTGAAATTTCAAAAAACATGGGCTATAACCCATCGTTTTTGTCATTTCGTCATATTTCTCAAATCCTCAAAAATGATGAAAAACGGCGCGCTATAGTATGCCGTACGATATGGGCTATAGGCCATGGTCCAAAATGATGAGAAACGAGGCTAACTTTTTTTTTTTAAATGTCAAAAAACATGGGCTATAACCCATCGTTTTTGTCATTTTGTCATTTTTTTCAAATCCTCAAAAATGATGAAAAACGGCGTGCTATAGTATGCCGTACGATATGGGCTATAGCCCATGGTCCAAAATGATGAGAAACGAGGCTAACTTTTTTTTTCAAAATTTCAAAAAACATGGGCTATAACCCATCGTTTTTGTAATTTTGTAATTTTTTTCAAATCCTCAAAAATGATGAAAAACGGCGCGCTATAGTATGCCGTACGATATGGGCTATAGCCCATGGTCCAAAATGATGAGAAACGAGGCTAACTTTTTTTTCCAAAATTTCAAAAAACATGGGCTATAACCCATCGTTTTTGTCATTTTGTCATTTTTTTCAAATCCTCAAAAATGATGAAAAACGGCGCGCTATAGTATGCCGTACGATATGGGCTATAGCCCATGGTCCAAAATGATGAGAAACTTTTTTTTTCAAAATTTCAAAAAACATGGGCTATAACCCATCGTTTTTGTAATTTTGAAAAAAAAGGTTAGCCTCGTTTCTTATCATTTTGGAAACGAGGCTAACCTTTTTTTTCAAAATTTCAAAAAACATGGGCTATAACCCATCGTTTTTGTCATTTCGTCATTTTTTTCAAATCCTCAAAAATGATGAAAAACGGCGCGCTATAGTATGCCGTACAATATGGGCTATAGCCCATGGTCCAAAAATGATGAAAAACGGCGCGCTATAGTATGCCGTACGATATGGGCTATAGGCCATGGTCCAAAATGATGAGAAACGAGGCTAACCTTTTTTTTCAAAATTTCAAAAAACATGGGCTATAACCCATCGTTTTTGTCATTTTGTCATTTTTTTCAAATCCTCAAAAATGATGAAAAACGGCGCGCTATAGTATGCCGTACGATATGGGCTATAGCCCATGGTCCAAAATGATGAGAAACGAGGCTAACTTTTTTTTTCAAAATTTCAAAAAACATGGGCTATAACCCATCGTTTTTGTAATTTTGTAATTTTTTTCAAATCCTCAAAAATGATGAAAAACGGCGCGCTATAGTATGCCGTACGATATGGGCTATAGCCCATGGTCCAAACTGATGAGAAACGAGGCTAACTTTTTTTTCCAAAATTTCAAAAAACATGGGCTATAACCCATCGTTTTTGTCATTTTGTCATTTTTTTCAAATCCTCAAAAATGATGAAAAACGGCGCGCTATAGTATGCCGTACGATATGGGCTATAGCCCATGGTCCAAAATGATGAGAAACGAGGCTAACTTTTTTTTTCAAAATTTCAAAAAACATGGGCTATAACCCATCGTTTTTGTAATTTTGTAATTTTTTTCAAATCCTCAAAAATGATGAAAAACGGCGCGCTATAGTATGCCGTACGATATGGGCTATAGCCCATGGTCCAAAATGATGAGAAACGAGGCTAACTTTTTTTTTTCAAAATTTCAAAAAACATGGGATATAACCCATCGTTTTTGTCATTTCGTCATTTTTTAAAAATCCTCAAAAATGATGAAAAACGGCGCGCTATAGTATGCCGTACGATATGGGCTATAGGCCATGGTCCAAAATGATGAGAAACGAGGCTAACTTTTTTTTTCAAAATTTCAAAAAACATGGGCTATAACCCATCGTTTTTGTCATTTTGTCATTTTTTGCAAATCCTCAAAAATGATGAAAAACGGTGCGCTATAGTATGCCGTACGATATGGGCTATAGCCCATGGTCCAAAATGATGAGAAACGAGGCTAACTTTTTTTTTCAAAATTTCAAAAAACATGGGCTATAACCCATCGTTTTTGTAATTTTGTAATTTTTTTCAAATCCTCAAAAATGATGAAAAACGGCGCGCTATAGTATGCCGTACGATATGGGCTATAGCCCATGGTCCAAAATGATGAGAAACGAGGCTAACTTTTTTTTCCAAAATTTCAAAAAACATGGGCTATAACGCATCGTTTTTGTCATTTCGTCATTTTTTAAAAATCCTCAAAAATGATGAAAAACGGCGCGCTATAGTATGCCGTACGATATGGGCTATAGCCCATGGTCCAAAATGATGAGAAACGAGGCTAACTCTTTTTTTTGAAATTTAAAAAAACATGGGCTATAACCCATCGTTTTTGTCATTTCGTTATTTTTTTCAAATCCTCAAAAATGATGAAAAACGGCGCGCTATAGTATGCCGTACGATATGGGCTATAGCCCATGGTCCAAAATGATGAGAAACGAGGCTAACCTTTTTTTTTTTAATTTCAAAAAACATGGGCTATAACCCATCGTTTTTGTCATTTCGTCATATTTCTCAAATCCTCAAAAATGATGAAAAACGGCGCGCTATAGTATGCCGTACGATATGGGCTATAGCCCATGGTCCAAAATGATGAGAAACGAGGCTAACTTTTTTTTTCAAAATTTCAAAAAACATGGGATATAACCCATCGTTTTTGTCATTTCGTCATTTTTTTAAAATCCTCAAAAATGATGAAAAACGGCGCGCTATAGTATGCCGTACGATATGGGCTATAGCCCATGGTCCAAAATGATGAGAAACGAGGCTAACTTTTTTTTTCAAAATTTCAAAAAACATGGGCTATAACCCATCGTTTTTCCGCAACACACCGCAATTCCTCCGCAATACTCCGCAATTTTTTCAAAAAAAAACAAAAAACATGGGCTATAACCCATCGTTTTTGTCATTTCGTCATTTTTTTCAAATCCTCAAAAATGATGAAAAACGGCGCGCTATAGTATGCCGTACGATATGGGCTATAGCCCATGGTCCAAAATGATGAGAAACGAGGCTAACTTTTGTTTTTCAAAATTTCAAAAGACATGGGCTATAACCCATCGTTTTTTTCATTTCGTCATTTTTTTCAAATCCTCAAAAATGATGAAAAACGGCGCGCTATAGTATGCCGTACGATATGGGCTATAGCCCATGGTCCAAAATGATGAGAAACGAGGCTAACTATTATTTTCAAAATTTAAAAAAACATGGGCTATAACCCATCGTTTTTGTCATTTCGTCATTTTTTTCAAATCCTCAAAAATGATGAAAAACGGCGCGCTATAGTATGCCGTACGATATGGGCTATAGTCCATGGTCCAAAATGATGAGAAACGAGGCTAACTTTTTTTTTTGAAATTTCAAAAAACATGGGCTATAACCCATCGTTTTTGTCATTTCGTCATTTTTTTCAAATCCTCAAAAATGATGAAAAACGGCGCGCTATAGTATGCCGTACGATATGGGCTATAGCCCATGGTCCAAAATGATGAGAAACGAGGCTAACTTTTTTTTTCAAAATTTCAAAAAACATGGGCTATAACCCATCGTTTTTGTCATTTTGTCATTTTTTTTAAATCCTCAAAAATGATGAAAAACGGCGCGCTATAGTATGCCGTACGATATGGGCTATAGCCCATGGTCCAAAATGATAAGAAACAAGGCTAACCTTTTTTTTCAAAATTTCAAAAAACATGGGCTATAACCCATCGTTTTTGTCATTTCGTCATTTTTTTCAAATCCTCAAAAATGATGAAAAACGGCGCGCTATAGTATGCCGTACAATATGGGCTATAGCCCATGGTCCAAAATGATGAGAAACGAGGCTAACTTTTTTTTTCAAAATTTCAAAAAACATGGGCTATAACCCATCGTTTTTGTCATTTCGTCATTTTTTTCAAATCCTCAAAAATGATGAAAAACGGCGCGGTATAGTATGCCGTACGATATGGGCTATAGCCCATGGTCCAAAATGATGAGAAACGAGGCTAACTTTTTTTTCCGAAATTTCAAAAAACATGGGCTATAACCCATCGTTTTTGTCATTTCGTCATTTTTTTCAAATCCTCAAAAATGATGAAAAACGGCGCGCTATAGTATGCCGTACGATATGGGCTATAGCCCATGGTCCAAAATGATGAGAAACGAGGCTAACTTTTTTTTTCAAAATTTAAAAAAACATGGGCTATAACCCATCGTTTTTGTCATTTCGTCATTTTTTTAAAATCCTCAAAAATGATGAAAAACGGCGCGCTATAGTATGCCGTACGATATGGGCTATAGCCCATGGTCCAAAATGATGAGAAACGAGGCTAACTTTTTTTTTCAAAATTTCAAAAAACATGGGCTATAACCCATCGTTTTTGTCATTTCGTCATTTTTTTAAAATCCTCAAAAATGATGAAAAACGGCGCGCTATAGTATGCCGTACGATATGGGCTATAGGCCATGGTCCAAAATGATAAGAAACGAGGCTAACTTTTTTTTTCAAAATTTCAAAAAACATGGGCTATAACCCATCGTTTTTGTCATTTCGTCATTTTTTTCAAATCATCAAAAATGATGAAAAACGGCGCGCTATAGTATGCCGTACGATATGGGCTATAGCCCATGGTCCAAAATGATGAGAAACGAGGCTAACTTTTTTTTTCAAAATTTCAAAAAACATGGGCTATAACCCATCGTTTTTGTCATTTCGTCATTTTTTTAAAATCCTCAAAAATGATGAAAAACGGCGCGCTATAGTATATGCCGTACGATATGGGCTATAGGCCATGGTCCAAAATGATGAGAAACGAGGCTAACTTTTTTTTTCAAAATTTCAAAAAACATGGGCTATAACCCATCGTTTTTGTAATTTTGTAATTTTTTTCAAATCCTCAAAAATGATGAAAAACGGCGCGCTATAGTATGCCGTACGATATGGGCTATAGCCCATGGTCCAAAATGATGAGAAACGAGAGTAACTTTTTTTTCCAAAATTTCAAAAAACATGGGCTATAACCCATCGTTTTTGTCATTTCGTCATTTTTTTCAAATCCTCAAAAATGATGAAAAACGGCGCGCTATAGTATGCCGTACGATATGGGCTATAGCCCATGGTCCAAAATGATAAGAAACGAGGCTAACCTTTTTTTTCAAAATTTCAAAAAACATGGGCTATAACCCATCGTTTTTGTCATTTCGTCATTTTTTTCAAATCCTCAAAAATGATGAAAAACGGCGCGCTATAGTATGCCGTACAATATGGGCTATAGCCCATGGTCCAAAATGATGAGAAACGAGGCTAACTTTTTTTTTCAAAATTTCAAAAAACATGGGCTATAACCCATCGTTTTTGTCATTTCGTCATTTTTTTCAAATCCTCAAAAATGATGAAAAACGGCGCGGTATAGTATGCCGTACGATATGGGCTATAGCCCATGGTCCAAAATGATGAGAAACGAGGCTAACTTTTTTTTCCGAAATTTCAAAAAACATGGGCTATAACCCATCGTTTTTGTCATTTCGTCATTTTTTTCAAATCCTCAAAAATGATGAAAAACGGCGCGCTATAGTATGCCGTACGATATGGGCTATAGCCCATGGTCCAAAATGATGAGAAACGAGGCTAACTTTTTTTTTCAAAATTTAAAAAAACATGGGCTATAACCCATCGTTTTTGTCATTTCGTCATTTTTTTTAAATCCTCAAAAATGATGAAAAACGGCGCGCTATAGTATGCCGTACGATATGGGCTATAGCCCATGGTCCAAAATGATGAGAAACGAGGCTAACTTTTTTTTTCAAAATTTCAAAAAACATGGGCTATAACCCATCGTTTTTGTCATTTCGTCATTTTTTTTAAAATCCTCAAAAATGATGAAAAACGGCGCGCTATAGTATGCCGTACGATATGGGCTATAGGCCATGGTCCAAAATGATAAGAAACGAGGCTAACTTTTTTTTTCAAAATTTCAAAAAACATGGGCTATAACCCATCGTTTTTGTCATTTCGTCATTTTTTTCAAATCATCAAAAATGATGAAAAACGGCGCGCTATAGTATGCCGTACGATATGGGCTATAGCCCATGGTCCAAAATGATGAGAAACGAGGCTAACTTTTTTTTTCAAAATTTCAAAAAACATGGGCTATAACCCATCGTTTTTGTCATTTCGTCATTTTTTTAAAATCCTCAAAAATGATGAAAAACGGCGCGCTATAGTATATGCCGTACGATATGGGCTATAGGCCATGGTCCAAAATGATGAGAAACGAGGCTAACTTTTTTTTTCAAAATTTCAAAAAACATGGGCTATAACCCATCGTTTTTGTAATTTTGTAATTTTTTTCAAATCCTCAAAAATGATGAAAAACGGCGCGCTATAGTATGCCGTACGATATGGGCTATAGCCCATGGTCCAAAATGATGAGAAACGAGAGTAACTTTTTTTTCCAAAATTTCAAAAAACATGGGCTATAACCCATCGTTTTTGTCATTTCGTCATTTTTTTCAAATCCTCAAAAATGATGAAAAACGGCGCGCTATAGTATGCCGTACGATATGGGCTATAGCCCATGGTCCAAAATGATGAGAAACGAGGCTAACTTTTTTTTCCAAAATTTCAAAAAACATGGGCTATAACCCATCGTTTTTGTCATTTTGTCATTTTTTTCAAATCCTCAAAAATGATGAAAAACGGCGCGCTATAGTATGCCGTACGATATGGGCTATAGCCCATGGTCCAAAATGATGAGAAACGAGGCTAACTTTTTTTTTTGAAATTTCAAAAAACATGGGCTATAACCCATCGTTTTTGTCATTTCGTCATATTTTTCAAATCCTCAAAAATGATGAAAAACGGCGCGCTATAGTATGCCGTACGATATGGGCTATAGCCCATGGTCCAAAATGATGAGAAACGAGGCTAACTTTTTTTTCCAAAATTTCAAAAAACATGGGCTATAACCCATCGTTTTTGTCATTTTGTCATTTTTTTCAAATCCTCAAAAATGATGAAAAACGGCGCGCTATAGTATGCCGTACGATATGGGCTATAGCCCATGGTCCAAAATGATGAGAAACGAGGCTAACTTTTTTTTCCAAAATTTCAAAAAACATGGGCTATAACCCATCGTTTTTGTCATTTTGTCATTTTTTTCAAATCCTCAAAAATGATGAAAAACGGCGCGCTATAGTATGCCGTACGATATGGCCTATAGCCCATGGTCCAAAATGATGAGAAACGAGGCTAACTTTTTTTTCCAAAATTTCAAAAAACATGGGCTATAACCCATCGTTTTTGTCATTTCGTCATATTTTTCAAATCCTCAAAAATGATGAAAAACGGCGCGCTATAGTATGCCGTACGATATGGGCTATAGCCCATGGTCCAAAATGATGAGAAACGAGGCTAACTTTTTTTTTCAAAATTTCAAAAAACATGGGCTATAACCCATCGTTTTTGTCATTTCGTCATTTTTTTCAAATCCTCAAAAATGATGAAAAACGGCGCGCTATAGTATGCCGTACGATATGGGCTATAGCCCATGGTCCAAAATGATGAGAAACGAGGCTAACTTTTTTTTTTGAAATTTCAAAAAACATGTGCTATAACCCATCGTTTTTGTCATTTCGTCATTTTTTTCAAATCCTCAAAAATGATGAAAAACGGCGCGCTATAGTATGCCGTACGATATGGGCTATAGCCCATGGTCCAAAATGATGAGAAACGAGGCTAACTCTTTTTTTTTGAAATTTCAAAAAACATGGGCTATAACCCATCGTTTTTGTCATTTTGTCATTTTTTTCAAATCCTCAGAAATGATGAAAAACGGCGCGCTATAGTATGCCGTACGATATGGGCTATAGCCCATGGTCCAAAATGATGAGAAACGAGGCTAACTTTTTTTTTTGAAATTTCAAAAAACATGGGCTATAACCCATCGTTTTTGTCATTTCGTCATATTTTTCAAATCCTCAAAAATGATGAAAAACGGCGCGCTATAGTATGCCGTACGATATGGGCTATAGCCCATGGTCCAAAATGATGAGAAACGAGGCTAACTTTTTTTTCCAAAATTTCAAAAAACATGGGCTATAACCCATCGTTTTTGTCATTTTGTCATTTTTTTCAAATCCTCAAAAATGATGAAAAACGGCGCGCTATAGTATGCCGTACGATATGGGCTATAGCCCATGGTCCAAAATGATGAGAAACGAGGCTAACTTTTTTTTCCAAAATTTCAAAAAACATGGGCTATAACCCATCGTTTTTGTCATTTTGTCATTTTTTTCAAATCCTCAAAAATGATGAAAAACGGCGCGCTATAGTATGCCGTACGATATGGCCTATAGCCCATGGTCCAAAATGATGAGAAACGAGGCTAACTTTTTTTTCCAAAATTTCAAAAAACATGGGCTATAACCCATCGTTTTTGTCATTTTGTCATTTTTTTCAAATCCTCAAAAATGATGAAAAACGGCGCGCTATAGTATGCCGTACGATATGGGCTATAGCCCATGGTCCAAAATGATGAGAAACGAGGCTAACTTTTTTTTTTGAAATTTCAAAAAACATGGGCTATAACCCATCGTTTTTGTCATTTCGTCATATTTTTAAAATCCTCAAAAATGATGAAAAACGGCGCGCTATAGTATGCCGTACGATATGGGCTATAGCCCATGGTCCAAAATGATGAGAAACGAGGCTAACTTTTTTTTTCAAAATTTCAAAAAACATGGGCTATAACCCATCGTTTTTGTAATTTCGTAATTTTTTTCAAATCCTCAAAAATGATGAAAAACGGCGCGCTATAGTATGCCGTACGATATGGGCTATAGCCCATGGTCCAAAATGATGAGAAACGAGGCTAACTTTTTTTTCCAAAATTTCAAAAAACATGGGCCATCGTTTTTGTCATTTTGTCATTTTTTTCAAATCCTCAAAAATGATGAAAAACGGCGCGCTATAGTATGCCGTACGATATGGGCTATAGCCCATGGTCCAAAATGATGAGAAACGAGGCTAACTTTTTTTTTTCAAAATTTCAAAAAACATGGGCTATAACCCATCGTTTTTGTAATTTCGTAATTTTTTTCAAATCCTCAAAAATGATGAAAAACGGCGCGCTATAGTATGCCGTACGATATGGGCTATAGCCCATGGTCCAAAATGATGAGAAACGAGGCTAACTTTTTTTTTGAAATTTCAAAAAACATGGGCTATAACCCATCGTTTTTGTCATTTCGTCATTTTTTTCAAATCCTCAAAAATGATGAAAAACGGCGCGCTATAGTATGCCGTACGATATGGGCTATAGCCCATGGTCCAAAATGATGAGAAACGAGGCTAATTTTTTTTTTGAAATTTAAAAAAACATGGGCTATAACCCATCGTTTTTGTCATTTTGTCATTTTTTTCAAATCCTCAAAAATGATGAAAAACGGCGCGCTATAGTATGCCGTACGATATGGGCTATAGCCCATGGTCCAAAATGATGAGAAACGAGGCTAACTTTTTTTTTCAAAATTTCAAAAAACATGGGCTATAACCCATCGTTTTTGTAATTTTGTAATTTTTTTCAAATCCTCAAAAATGATGAAAAACGGCGCGCTATAGTATGCCGTACGATATGGGCTATAGCCCATGGTCCAAAATGATGAGAAACGAGGCTAACTTTTTTTTTCAAAATTTCAAAAAACATGGGCTATAACCCATCGTTTTTGTAATTTTGTAATTTTTTTCAAATCCTCAAAAATGATGAAAAACGGCGCGCTATAGTAAGCCGTACGATATGGGCTATAGCCCATGGTCCAAAATGATGAGAAACGAGGCTAACTTTTTTTTTTGAAATTTCAAAAAACATGGGCTATAACCCATCGTTTTTGTCATTTCGTCATTTTTTTCAAATCCTCAAAAATGATGAAAAACGGCGCGCTATAGTATGCCGTACGATATGGGCTATAGCCCATGGTCCAAAATGATGAGAAACGAGGCTAACTCTTTTTTTTTAAAATTTCAAAAAACATGGGCTATAACCCATCGTTTTTGTCATTTCGTCATTTTTTTCAAATCCTCAAAAATGATAAAAAACGGCGCGCTATAGTATGCCGTACGATATGGGCTATAGCCCATGGTCCAAAATGATGAGAAACGAGGCTAACTTTTTTTTTTGAAATTTCAAAAAACATGGGCTATAACCCATCGTTTTTGTCATTTCGTCATATTTTTCAAATCCTCAAAAATGATGAAAAACGGCGCGCTATAGTATGCCGTACGATATGGGCTATAGCCCATGGTCCAAAATGATGAGAAACGAGGCTAACTTTTTTTTTCAAAATTTCAAAAAACATGGGCTATAACCCATCGTTTTTGTCATTTTGTCATTTTTTTCAAATCCTCAAAAATGATGAAAAACGGCGCGCTATAGTATGCCGTACGATATGGGCTATAGCCCATGGTCCAAAATGATGAGAAACGAGGCTAACTTTTTTTTTCAAAATTTCAAAAAACATGGGCTATAACCCATCGTTTTTGTCATTTTGTCATTTTTTTCAAATCCTCAAAAATGATGAAAAACGGCGCGCTATAGTATGCCGTACGATATGGGCTATAGCCCATGGTCCAAAATGATGAGAAACGAGGCTAACTTTTTTTTTCAAAATTTCAAAAAACATGGGCTATAACCCATCGTTTTTGTAATTTTGTAATTTTTTTCAAATCCTCAAAAATGATGAAAAACGGCGCGCTATAGTAAACCGTACGATATGGGCTATAGCCCATGGTCCAAAATGATGAGAAACGAGGCTAACTTTTTTTTTCAAAATTTCAAAAAACATGGGCTATAACCCATCGTTTTTGTCATTTCGTCATTTTTTTCAAATCCTCAAAAATGATGAAAAACGGCGCGCTATAGTATGCCGTACGATATGGGCTATAGCCCATGGTCCAAAATGATGAGAAACGAGGCTAACTTTTTTTTTTTAAATTTCAAAAAACATGGGCTATAACCCATCGTTTTTGTCATTTCGTCATTTTTTTCAAATCCTCAAAAATGATGAAAAACGGCGCGCTATAGTATGCCGTACGATATGGGCTATAGCCCATGGTCCAAAATGATGAGAAACGAGGCTAACTCTTTTTTTTTTGAAATTTCAAAAAACATGGGCTATAACCCATCGTTTTTGTCATTTCGTCATTTTTTTCAAATCCTCAAAAATGACGAAAAACGGCGCGCTATAGTATGCCGTACGATATGGGCTATAGCCCATGGTCCAAAATGATGAGAAACGAGGCTAACTTTTTTTTTTGAAATTTCAAAAAACATGGGCTATAACCCATCGTTTTTGTCATTTCGTCATATTTTTCAAATCCTCAAAAATGATGAAAAACGGCGCGCTATAGTATGCCGTACGATATGGGCTATAGCCCATGGTCCAAAATGATGAGAAACGAGGCTAACTTTTTTTTTCAAAATTTCAAAAAACATGGGCTATAACCCATCGTTTTTGTAATTTTGTAATTTTTTTCAAATCCTCAAAAATGATGAAAAACGGCGCGCTATAGTATGCCGTACGATATGGGCTATAGCCCATGGTCCAAAATGATGAGAAACGAGGCTAACTTTTTTTTTTCAAAATTTCAAAAAACATGGGCTATAACCCATCGTTTTTGTCATTTCGTCATTTTTTTCAAATCCTCAAAAATGATGAAAAACGGCGCGCTATAGTATGCCGTACGATATGGGCTATAGCCCATGGTCCAAAATGATGAGAAACGAGGCTAACTTTTTTTTTGAAATTTCAAAAAACATGGGCTATAACCCATCGTTTTTGTCATTTCGTCATTTTTTTCAAATCCTCAAAAATGATGAAAAACGGCGCGCTATAGTATGCCGTACGATATGGGCTATAGCCCATGGTCCAAAATGATGAGAAACGAGGCTAACTCTTTTTTTTTTTAATTTAAAAAAACATGGGCTATAACCCATCGTTTTTGTCATTTCGTCATTTTTTTCAAATCCTCAAAAATGATGAAAAACGGCGCGCTATAGTATGCCGTACGATATGGGCTATAGCCCATGGTCCAAAATGATGAGAAACGAGGCTAATTTTTTTTTTTGAAATTTCAAAAAACATGGGCTATAACCCATCGTTTTTGTCATTTTGTCATTTTTTTCAAATCCTCAAAAATGATGAAAAACGGCGCGCTATAGTATGCCGTACGATATGGGCTATAGCCCATGGTCCAAAATGATGAGAAACGAGGCTAACTTTTTTTTTCAAAATTTCAAAAAACATGGGCTATAACCCATCGTTTTTGTCATTTTGTCATTTTTTTCAAATCCTCAAAAATGATGAAAAACGGCGCGCTATAGTATGCCGTACGATATGGGCTATAGCCCATGGTCCAAAATGATGAGAAACGAGGCTAACTTTTTTTTTCAAAATTTCAAAAAACATGGGCTATAACCCATCGTTTTTGTCATTTTGTCATTTTTTTCAAATCCTCAAAAATGATGAAAAACGGCGCGCTATAGTATGCCGTACGATATGGGCTATAGCCCATGGTCCAAAATGATGAGAAACGAGGCTAACTTTTTTTTTTGAAATTTCAAAAAACATGGGCTATAACCCATCGTTTTTGTCATTTCGTCATATTTTTCAAATCCTCAAAAATGATGAAAAACGGCGCGCTATAGTATGCCGTACGATATGGGCTATAGCCCATGGTCCAAAATGATGAGAAACGAGGCTAACTTTTTTTTTCAAAATTTCAAAAAACATGGGCTATAACCCATCGTTTTTGTCATTTTGTCATTTTTTTCAAATCCTCAAAAATGATGAAAAACGGCGCGCTATAGTATGCCGTACGATATGGGCTATAGCCCATGGTCCAAAATGATGAGAAACGAGGCTAACTTTTTTTTTCAAAATTTCAAAAAACATGGGCTATAACCCATAGTTTTTGTAATTTTGTAATTTTTTTCAAATCCTCAAAAATGATGAAAAACGGCGCGCTATAGTATGCCGTACGATATGGGCTATAGCCCATGGTCCAAAATGATGAGAAACGAGGCTAACTTTTTTTCCCAAAATTTCAAAAAACATGGGCTATAACCCATCGTTTTTGTCATTTTGTCATTTTTTTCAAATCCTCAAAAATGATGAAAAACGGCGTGCTATAGTATGCCGTACGATATGGGCTATAGCCCATGGTCCAAAATGATGAGAAACGAGGCTAACTTTTTTTTTCAAAATTTCAAAAAACATGGGCTATAACCCATCGTTTTTGTAATTTTGTAATTTTTTTCAAATCCTCAAAAATGATGAAAAACGGCGCGCTATAGTAAACCGTACGATATGGGCTATAGCCCATGGTCCAAAATGATGAGAAACGAGGCTAACTTTTTTTTTCAAAATTTCAAAAAACATGGGCTATAACCCATCGTTTTTGTCATTTTGTCATTTTTTTCAAATCCTCAAAAATGATGAAAAACGGCGCGCTATAGTATGCCGTACGATATGGGCTATAGCCCATGGTCCAAAATGATGAGAAACGAGGCTAACTTTTTTTTCCAAAATTTCAAAAAACATGGGCTATAACCCATCGTTTTTGTCATTTTGTCATTTTTTTCAAATCCTCAAAAATGATGAAAAACGGCGCGCTATAGTATGCCGTACGATATGGGCTATAGCCCATGGTCCAAAATGATGAGAAACGAGGCTAACTTTTTTTTCCAAAATTTCAAAAAACATGGGCTATAACCCATCGTTTTTGTCATTTTGTCATTTTTTTCAAATCCTCAAAAATGATGAAAAACGGCGCGCTATAGTATGCCGTACGATATGGGCTATAGCCCATGGTCCAAAATGATGAGAAACGAGGCTAACTTTTTTTTTTGAAATTTCAAAAAACATGGGCTATAACCCATCGTTTTTGTCATTTCGTCATTTTTTTCAAATCCTCAAAAATGATAAAAAACGGCGCGCTATAGTATGCCGTACGATATGGGCTATAGCCCATGGTCCAAAATGATGAGAAACGAGGCTAACTTTTTTTTTTGAAATTTCAAAAAACATGGGCTATAACCCATCGTTTTTGTCATTTCGTCATATTTTTCAAATCCTCAAAAATGATGAAAAACGGCGCGCTATAGTATGCCGTACGATATGGGCTATAGCCCATGGTCCAAAATGATGAGAAACGAGGCTAACTTTTTTTTTCAAAATTTCAAAAAACATGGGCTATAACCCATCGTTTTTGTCATTTTGTCATTTTTTTCAAATCCTCAAAAATGATGAAAAACGGCGCGCTATAGTATGCCGTACGATATGGGCTATAGCCCATGGTCCAAAATGATGAGAAACGAGGCTAACTTTTTTTTTCAAAATTTCAAAAAACATGGGCTATAACCCATCGTTTTTGTAATTTTGTAATTTTTTTCAAATCCTCAAAAATGATGAAAAACGGCGCGCTATAGTAAACCGTACGATATGGGCTATAGCCCATGGTCCAAAATGATGAGAAACGAGGCTAACTTTTTTTTTCAAAATTTCAAAAAACATGGGCTATAACCCATCGTTTTTGTCATTTCGTCATTTTTTTCAAATCCTCAAAAATGATGAAAAACGGCGCGCTATAGTATGCCGTACGATATGGGCTATAGCCCATGGTCCAAAATGATGAGAAACGAGGCTAACTTTTTTTTTTGAAATTTCAAAAAACATGGGCTATAACCCATCGTTTTTGTCATTTTGTCATTTTTTTCAAATCCTCAAAAATGATGAAAAACGGCGCGCTATAGTATGCCGTACGATATGGGCTATAGCCCATGGTCCAAAATGATGAGAAACGAGGCTAACTCTTTTTTTTTTTTAATTTCAAAAAACATGGGCTATAACCCATCGTTTTTGTCATTTCGTCATATTTTTCAAATCCTCAAAAATGATGAAAAACGGCGCGCTATAGTATGCCGTACGATATGGGCTATAGCCCATGGTCCAAAATGATGAGAAACGAGGCTAACTTTTTTTTTCAAAATTTCAAAAAACATGGGCTATAACCCATCGTTTTTGTAATTTTGTAATTTTTTTCAAATCCTCAAAAATGATGAAAAACGGCGCGCTATAGTATGCCGTACGATATGGGCTATAGCCTATGGTCCAAAATGATGAGAAACGAGGCTAACTTTTTTTTTTCAAAATTTCAAAAAACATGGGCTATAACCCATCGTTTTTGTCATTTCGTCATTTTTTTCAAATCCTCAAAAATGATGAAAAACGGCGCGCTATAGTATGCCGTACGATATGGGCTATAGCCCATGGTCCAAAATGATGAGAAACGAGGCTAACTTTTTTTTTTGAAATTTCAAAAAACATGGGCTATAACCCATCGTTTTTGTCATTTCGTCATATTTTTCAAATCCTCAAAAATGATGAAAAACGGCGCGCTATAGTATGCCGTACGATATGGGCTATAGCCCATGGTCCAAAATGATGAGAAACGAGGCTAACTTTTTTTTTCAAAATTTCAAAAAACATGGGCTATAACCCATCGTTTTTGTCATTTTGTCATTTTTTTCAAATCCTCAAAAATGATGAAAAACGGCGCGCTATAGTATGCCGTACGATATGGGCTATAGCCCATGGTCCAAAATGATGAGAAACGAGGCTAACTTTTTTTTTCAAAATTTCAAAAAACATGGGCTATAACCCATCGTTTTTGTAATTTTGTAATTTTTTTCAAATCCTCAAAAATGATGAAAAACGGCGCGCTATAGTATGCCGTACGATATGGGCTATAGCCCATGGTCCAAAATGATGAGAAACGAGGCTAACTTTTTTTCCCAAAATTTCAAAAAACATGGGCTATAACCCATCGTTTTTGTCATTTTGTCATTTTTTTCAAATCCTCAAAAATGATGAAAAACGGCGCGCTATAGTATGCCGTACGATATGGGCTATAGCCCATGGTCCAAAATGATGAGAAACGAGGCTAACTTTTTTTTTCAAAATTTCAAAAAACATGGGCTATAACCCATCGTTTTTGTCATTTTGTCATTTTTTTCAAATCCTCAAAAATGATGAAAAACGGCGCGCTATAGTATGCCGTACGATATGGGCTATAGCCCATGGTCCAAAATGATGAGAAACGAGGCTAACTTTTTTTTTCAAAATTTCAAAAAACATGGGCTATAACCCATCGTTTTTGTCATTTTGTCATTTTTTTCAAATCCTCAAAAATGATGAAAAACGGCGCGCTATAGTATGCCGTACGATATGGGCTATAGCCCATGGTCCAAAATGATGAGAAACGAGGCTAACTTTTTTTTTCAAAATTTCAAAAAACATGGGCTATAACCCATCGTTTTTGTAATTTTGTAATTTTTTTCAAATCCTCAAAAATGATGAAAAACGGCGCGCTATAGTATGCCGTACGATATGGGCTATAGCCCATGGTCCAAAATGATGAGAAACGAGGCTAACTTTTTTTCCCAAAATTTCAAAAAACATGGGCTATAACCCATCGTTTTTGTCATTTTGTCATTTTTTTCAAATCCTCAAAAATGATGAAAAACGGCGCGCTATAGTATGCCGTACGATATGGGCTATAGCCCATGGTCCAAAATGATGAGAAACGAGGCTAACTTTTTTTTTCAAAATTTCAAAAAACATGGGCTATAACCCATCGTTTTTGTCATTTTGTCATTTTTTTCAAATCCTCAAAAATGATGAAAAACGGCGCGCTATAGTATGCCGTACGATATGGGCTATAGCCCATGGTCCAAAATGATGAGAAACGAGGCTAACTTTTTTTTTCAAAATTTCAAAAAACATGGGCTATAACCCATCGTTTTTGTCATTTTGTCATATTTTTCAAATCCTCAAAAATGATGAAAAACGGCGCGCTATAGTATGCCGTACGATATGGGCTATAGCCCATGGTCCAAAATGATGAGAAACGAGGCTAACTTTTTTTTTCAAAATTTCAAAAAACATGGGCTATAACCCATCGTTTTTGTCATTTTGTCATTTTTTTCAAATCCTCAAAAATGATGAAAAACGGCGCGCTATAGTATGCCGTACGATATGGGCTATAGCCCATGGTCCAAAATGATGAGAAACGAGGCTAACTTTTTTTTTCAAAATTTCAAAAAACATGGGCTATAACCCATCGTTTTTGTAATTTTGTAATTTTTTTCAAATCCTCAAAAATGATGAAAAACGGCGCGCTATAGTATGCCGTACGATATGGGCTATAGCCCATGGTCCAAAATGATGAGAAACGAGGCTAACTTTTTTTCCCAAAATTTCAAAAAACATGGGCTATAACCCATCGTTTTTGTCATTTTGTCATTTTTTTCAAATCCTCAAAAATGATGAAAAACGGCGCGCTATAGTATGCCGTACGATATGGGCTATAGCCCATGGTCCAAAATGATGAGAAACGAGGCTAACTTTTTTTTTCAAAATTTCAAAAAACATGGGCTATAACCCATCGTTTTTGTCATTTTGTCATTTTTTTCAAATCCTCAAAAATGATGAAAAACGGCGCGCTATAGTATGCCGTACGATATGGGCTATAGCCCATGGTCCAAAATGATGAGAAACGAGGCTAACTTTTTTTTTCAAAATTTCAAAAAACATGGGCTATAACCCATCGTTTTTGTCATTTCGTCATTTTTTTCAAATCCTCAAAAATGATGAAAAACGGCGCGCTATAGTATGCCGTACGATATGGGCTATAGCCCATGGTCCAAAATGATGAGAAACGAGGCTAACTTTTTTTTTGAAATTTCAAAAAACATGGGCTATAACCCATCGTTTTTGTCATTTCGTCATTTTTTTCAAATCCTCAAAAATGATGAAAAACGGCGCGCTATAGTATGCCGTACGATATGGGCTATAGCCCATGGTCCAAAATGATGAGAAACGAGGCTAACTCTTTTTTTTTTAATTTAAAAAAACATGGGCTATAACCCATCGTTTTTGTCATTTCGTCATTTTTTTCAAATCCTCAAAAATGATGAAAAACGGCGCGCTATAGTATGCCGTACGATATGGGCTATAGCCCATGGTCCAAAATGATGAGAAACGAGGCTAATTTTTTTTTTTGAAATTTCAAAAAACATGGGCTATAACCCATCGTTTTTGTCATTTTGTCATTTTTTTCAAATCCTCAAAAATGATGAAAAACGGCGCGCTATAGTATGCCGTACGATATGGGCTATAGCCCATGGTCCAAAATGATGAGAAACGAGGCTAACTTTCTTTTTTCAAAATTTCAAAAAACATGGGCTATAACCCATCGTTTTTGTCATTTCGTCATTTTTTTCAAATCCTCAAAAATGATGAAAAACGGCGCGCTATAGTATGCCGTACGATATGGGCTATAGCCCATGGTCCAAAATGATGAGAAACGAGGCTAACTCTTTTTTTTTTAATTTAAAAAAACATGGGCTATAACCCATCGTTTTTGTCATTTCGTCATTTTTTTCAAATCCTCAAAAATGATGAAAAACGGCGCGCTATAGTATGCCGTACGATATGGGCTATAGCCCATGGTCCAAAATGATGAGAAACGAGGCTAATTTCTTTTTTTGAAATTTCAAAAAACATGGGCTATAACCCATCGTTTTTGTCATTTTGTCATTTTTTTCAAATCCTCAAAAATGATGAAAAACGGCGCGCTATAGTATGCCGTACGATATGGGCTATAGCCCATGGTCCAAAATGATGAGAAACGAGGCTAACTTTTTTTTTCAAAATTTCAAAAAACATGGGCTATAACCCATCGTTTTTGTAATTTTGTAATTTTTTTCAAATCCTCAAAAATGATGAAAAACGGCGCGCTATAGTATGCCGTACGATATGGGCTATAGCCCATGGTCCAAAATGATGAGAAACGAGGCTAACTTTTTTTTCCAAAATTTCAAAAAACATGGGCTATAACCCATCGTTTTTGTCATTTTGTCATTTTTTTCAAATCCTCAAAAATGATGAAAAACGGCGCGCTATAGTATGCCGTACGATATGGGCTATAGCCCATGGTCCAAAATGATGAGAAACGAGGCTAACTTTTTTTTTCAAAATTTCAAAAAACATGGGCTATAACCCATCGTTTTTGTAATTTTGTAATTTTTTTCAAATCCTCAAAAATGATGAAAAACGGCGCGCTATAGTAAGCCGTACGATATGGGCTATAGCCCATGGTCCAAAATGATGAGAAACGAGGCTAACTTTTTTTTTTGAAATTTCAAAAAACATGGGCTATAACCCATCGTTTTTGTCATTTCGTCATTTTTTTCAAATCCTCAAAAATGATGAAAAACGGCGCGCTATAGTATGCCGTACGATATGGGCTATAGCCCATGGTCCAAAATGATGAGAAACGAGGCTAACTCTTTTTTTTTTAAATTTCAAAAAACATGGGCTATAACCCATCGTTTTTGTCATTTCGTCATTTTTTTCAAATCCTCAAAAATGATAAAAAACGGCGCGCTATAGTATGCCGTACGATATGGGCTATAGCCCATGGTCCAAAATGATGAGAAACGAGGCTAACTTTTTTTTTTGAAATTTCAAAAAACATGGGCTATAACCCATCGTTTTTGTCATTTCGTCATATTTTTCAAATCCTCAAAAATGATGAAAAACGGCGCGCTATAGTATGCCGTACGATATGGGCTATAGCCCATGGTCCAAAATGATGAGAAACGAGGCTAACTTTTTTTTTTCAAAATTTCAAAAAACATGGGCTATAACCCATCGTTTTTGTCATTTCGTCATTTTTTTCAAATCCTCAAAAATGATGAAAAACGGCGCGCTATAGTATGCCGTACGATATGGGCTATAGCCCATGGTCCAAAATGATGAGAAACGAGGCTAACTCTTTTTTTTTTTAATTTAAAAAAACATGGGCTATAACCCATCGTTTTTGTCATTTCGTCATTTTTTTCAAATCCTCAAAAATGATGAAAAACGGCGCGCTATAGTATGCCGTACGATATGGGCTATAGCCCATGGTCCAAAATGATGAGAAACGAGGCTAATTTTTTTTTTTGAAATTTCAAAAAACATGGGCTATAACCCATCGTTTTTGTCATTTTGTCATTTTTTTCAAATCCTCAAAAATGATGAAAAACGGCGCGCTATAGTATGCCGTACGATATGGGCTATAGCCCATGGTCCAAAATGATGAGAAACGAGGCTAACTTTTTTTTTCAAAATTTCAAAAAACATGGGCTATAACCCATCGTTTTTGTCATTTTGTCATTTTTTTCAAATCCTCAAAAATGATGAAAAACGGCGCGCTATAGTATGCCGTACGATATGGGCTATAGCCCATGGTCCAAAATGATGAGAAACGAGGCTAACTTTTTTTTTCAAAATTTCAAAAAACATGGGCTATAACCCATCGTTTTTGTCATTTTGTCATTTTTTTCAAATCCTCAAAAATGATGAAAAACGGCGCGCTATAGTATGCCGTACGATATGGGCTATAGCCCATGGTCCAAAATGATGAGAAACGAGGCTAACTTTTTTTTTTTTAATTTCAAAAAACATGGGCTATAACCCATCGTTTTTGTCATTTCGTCATATTTTTCAAATCCTCAAAAATGATGAAAAACGGCGCGCTATAGTATGCCGTACGATATGGGCTATAGCCCATGGTCCAAAATGATGAGAAACGAGGCTAACTTTTTTTTTCAAAATTTCAAAAAACATGGGCTATAACCCATCGTTTTTGTCATTTTGTCATTTTTTTCAAATCCTCAAAAATGATGAAAAACGGCGCGCTATAGTATGCCGTACGATATGGGCTATAGCCCATGGTCCAAAATGATGAGAAACGAGGCTAACTTTTTTTTTCAAAATTTCAAAAAACATGGGCTATAACCCATCGTTTTTGTAATTTTGTAATTTTTTTCAAATCCTCAAAAATGATGAAAAACGGCGCGCTATAGTATGCCGTACGATATGGGCTATAGCCCATGGTCCAAAATGATGAGAAACGAGGCTAACTTTTTTTCCCAAAATTTCAAAAAACATGGGCTATAACCCATCGTTTTTGTCATTTTGTCATTTTTTTCAAATCCTCAAAAATGATGAAAAACGGCGCGCTATAGTATGCCGTACGATATGGGCTATAGCCCATGGTCCAAAATGATGAGAAACGAGGCTAACTTTTTTTTTCAAAATTTCAAAAAACATGGGCTATAACCCATCGTTTTTGTAATTTTGTAATTTTTTTCAAATCCTCAAAAATGATGAAAAACGGCGCGCTATAGTAAACCGTACGATATGGGCTATAGCCCATGGTCCAAAATGATGAGAAACGAGGCTAACTTTTTTTTTCAAAATTTCAAAAAACATGGGCTATAACCCATCGTTTTTGTCATTTCGTCATTTTTTTCAAATCCTCAAAAATGATGAAAAACGGCGCGCTATAGTATGCCGTACGATATGGGCTATAGCCCATGGTCCAAAATGATGAGAAACGAGGCTAACTTTTTTTTTTGAAATTTCAAAAAACATGGGCTATAACCCATCGTTTTTGTCATTTCGTCATTTTTTTCAAATCCTCAAAAATGATGAAAAACGGCGCGCTATAGTATGCCGTACGATATGGGCTATAGCCTATGGTCCAAAATGATGAGAAATGAGGCTAACTCTTTTTTTTTTGAAATTTCAAAAAACATGGGCTATAACCCATCGTTTTTGTCATTTCGTAATTTTTTTCAAATCCTCAAAAATGATGAAAAACGGCGCGCTATAGTATGCCGTACGATATGGGCTATAGCCCATGGTCCAAAATGATGAGAAACGAGGCTAACTTTTTTTTTTGAAATTTCAAAAAACATGGGCTATAACCCATCGTTTTTGTCATTTCGTCATTTTTTTCAAATCCTCAAAAATGATGAAAAACGGCGCGCTATAGTAAACCGTACGATATGGGCTATAGCCCATGGTCCAAAATGATGAGAAACGAGGCTAACTTTTTTTTTCAAAATTTCAAAAAACATGGGCTATAACCCATCGTTTTTGTCATTTCGTCATTTTTTTCAAATCCTCAAAAATGATGAAAAACGGCGCGCTATAGTATGCCGTACGATATGGGCTATAGCCCATGGTCCAAAATGATGAGAAACGAGGCTAACTTTTTTTTTTGAAATTTCAAAAAACATGGGCTATAACCCATCGTTTTTGTCATTTCGTCATTTTTTTCAAATCCTCAAAAATGATGAAAAACGGCGCGCTATAGTATGCCGTACGATATGGGCTATAGCCTATGGTCCAAAATGATGAGAAATGAGGCTAACTCTTTTTTTTTTGAAATTTCAAAAAACATGGGCTATAACCCATCGTTTTTGTCATTTCGTAATTTTTTTCAAATCCTCAAAAATGATGAAAAACGGCGCGCTATAGTATGCCGTACGATATGGGCTATAGCCCATGGTCCAAAATGATGAGAAACGAGGCTAACTTTTTTTTTTGAAATTTCAAAAAACATGGGCTATAACCCATCGTTTTTGTCATTTCGTCATTTTTTTCAAATCCTCAAAAATGATGAAAAACGGCGCGCTATAGTATGCCGTACGATATGGGCTATAGCCCATGGTCCAAAATGATGAGAAACGAGGCTAACTTTTTTTTTCAAAATTTCAAAAAACATGGGCTATAACCCATCGTTTTTGTAATTTTGTAATTTTTTTCAAATCCTCAAAAATGATGAAAAACGGCGCGCTATAGTATGCCGTACGATATGGGCTATAGCCCATGGTCCAAAATGATGAGAAACGAGGCTAACTTTTTTTTTTCAAAATTTCAAAAAACATGGGCTATAACCCATCGTTTTTGTCATTTCGTCATTTTTTTCAAATCCTCAAAAATGATGAAAAACGGCGCGCTATAGTATGCCGTACGATATGGGCTATAGCCCATGGTCCAAAATGATGAGAAACGAGGCTAACTTTTTTTTTGAAATTTCAAAAAACATGGGCTATAACCCATCGTTTTTGTCATTTCGTCATTTTTTTCAAATCCTCAAAAATGATGAAAAACGGCGCGCTATAGTATGCCGTACGATATGGGCTATAGCCCATGGTCCAAAATGATGAGAAACGAGGCTAACTCTTTTTTTTTTTAATTTAAAAAAACATGGGCTATAACCCATCGTTTTTGTCATTTCGTCATTTTTTTCAAATCCTCAAAAATGATGAAAAACGGCGCGCTATAGTATGCCGTACGATATGGGCTATAGCCCATGGTCCAAAATGATGAGAAACGAGGCTAATTTTTTTTTTTGAAATTTCAAAAAACATGGGCTATAACCCATCGTTTTTGTCATTTTGTCATTTTTTTCAAATCCTCAAAAATGATGAAAAACGGCGCGCTATAGTATGCCGTACGATATGGGCTATAGCCCATGGTCCAAAATGATGAGAAACGAGGCTAACTTTTTTTTTTCAAAATTTCAAAAAACATGGGCTATAACCCATCGTTTTTGTCATTTCGTCATTTTTTTCAAATCCTCAAAAATGATGAAAAACGGCGCGCTATAGTATGCCGTACGATATGGGCTATAGCCCATGGTCCAAAATGATGAGAAACGAGGCTAACTCTTTTTTTTTTAATTTAAAAAAACATGGGCTATAACCCATCGTTTTTGTCATTTCGTCATTTTTTTCAAATCCTCAAAAATGATGAAAAACGGCGCGCTATAGTATGCCGTACGATATGGGCTATAGCCCATGGTCCAAAATGATGAGAAACGAGGCTAATTTCTTTTTTTGAAATTTCAAAAAACATGGGCTATAACCCATCGTTTTTGTCATTTTGTCATTTTTTTCAAATCCTCAAAAATGATGAAAAACGGCGCGCTATAGTATGCCGTACGATATGGGCTATAGCCCATGGTCCAAAATGATGAGAAACGAGGCTAACTTTTTTTTTCAAAATTTCAAAAAACATGGGCTATAACCCATCGTTTTTGTAATTTTGTAATTTTTTTCAAATCCTCAAAAATGATGAAAAACGGCGCGCTATAGTATGCCGTACGATATGGGCTATAGCCCATGGTCCAAAATGATGAGAAACGAGGCTAACTTTTTTTTCCAAAATTTCAAAAAACATGGGCTATAACCCATCGTTTTTGTCATTTTGTCATTTTTTTCAAATCCTCAAAAATGATGAAAAACGGCGCGCTATAGTATGCCGTACGATATGGGCTATAGCCCATGGTCCAAAATGATGAGAAACGAGGCTAACTTTTTTTTTCAAAATTTCAAAAAACATGGGCTATAACCCATCGTTTTTGTAATTTTGTAATTTTTTTCAAATCCTCAAAAATGATGAAAAACGGCGCGCTATAGTAAGCCGTACGATATGGGCTATAGCCCATGGTCCAAAATGATGAGAAACGAGGCTAACTTTTTTTTTTGAAATTTCAAAAAACATGGGCTATAACCCATCGTTTTTGTCATTTCGTCATTTTTTTCAAATCCTCAAAAATGATGAAAAACGGCGCGCTATAGTATGCCGTACGATATGGGCTATAGCCCATGGTCCAAAATGATGAGAAACGAGGCTAACTCTTTTTTTTTTAAATTTAAAAAAACATGGGCTATAACCCATCGTTTTTGTCATTTCGTCATTTTTTTCAAATCCTCAAAAATGATAAAAAACGGCGCGCTATAGTATGCCGTACGATATGGGCTATAGCCCATGGTCCAAAATGATGAGAAACGAGGCTAACTTTTTTTTTTGAAATTTCAAAAGACATGGGCTATAACCCATCGTTTTTGTCATTTCGTCATATTTTTCAAATCCTCAAAAATGATGAAAAACGGCGCGCTATAGTATGCCGTACGATATGGGCTATAGCCCATGGTCCAAAATGATGAGAAACGAGGCTAACTTTTTTTTTTCAAAATTTCAAAAAACATGGGCTATAACCCATCGTTTTTGTCATTTCGTCATTTTTTTCAAATCCTCAAAAATGATGAAAAACGGCGCGCTATAGTATGCCGTACGATATGGGCTATAGCCCATGGTCCAAAATGATGAGAAACGAGGCTAACTCTTTTTTTTTTAATTTAAAAAAACATGGGCTATAACCCATCGTTTTTGTCATTTCGTCATTTTTTTCAAATCCTCAAAAATGATGAAAAACGGCGCGCTATAGTATGCCGTACGATATGGGCTATAGCCCATGGTCCAAAATGATGAGAAACGAGGCTAATTTCTTTTTTTGAAATTTCAAAAAACATGGGCTATAACCCATCGTTTTTGTCATTTTGTCATTTTTTTCAAATCCTCAAAAATGATGAAAAACGGCGCGCTATAGTATGCCGTACGATATGGGCTATAGCCCATGGTCCAAAATGATGAGAAACGAGGCTAACTTTTTTTTTCAAAATTTCAAAAAACATGGGCTATAACCCATCGTTTTTGTAATTTTGTAATTTTTTTCAAATCCTCAAAAATGATGAAAAACGGCGCGCTATAGTATGCCGTACGATATGGGCTATAGCCCATGGTCCAAAATGATGAGAAACGAGGCTAACTTTTTTTTCCAAAATTTCAAAAAACATGGGCTATAACCCATCGTTTTTGTCATTTTGTCATTTTTTTCAAATCCTCAAAAATGATGAAAAACGGCGCGCTATAGTATGCCGTACGATATGGGCTATAGCCCATGGTCCAAAATGATGAGAAACGAGGCTAACTTTTTTTTTCAAAATTTCAAAAAACATGGGCTATAACCCATCGTTTTTGTAATTTTGTAATTTTTTTCAAATCCTCAAAAATGATGAAAAACGGCGCGCTATAGTAAGCCGTACGATATGGGCTATAGCCCATGGTCCAAAATGATGAGAAACGAGGCTAACTTTTTTTTTTGAAATTTCAAAAAACATGGGCTATAACCCATCGTTTTTGTCATTTCGTCATTTTTTTCAAATCCTCAAAAATGATGAAAAACGGCGCGCTATAGTATGCCGTACGATATGGGCTATAGCCCATGGTCCAAAATGATGAGAAACGAGGCTAACTCTTTTTTTTTTAAATTTCAAAAAACATGGGCTATAACCCATCGTTTTTGTCATTTCGTCATTTTTTTCAAATCCTCAAAAATGATAAAAAACGGCGCGCTATAGTATGCCGTACGATATGGGCTATAGCCCATGGTCCAAAATGATGAGAAACGAGGCTAACTTTTTTTTTTTTAATTTCAAAAAACATGGGCTATAACCCATCGTTTTTGTCATTTCGTCATATTTTTCAAATCCTCAAAAATGATGAAAAACGGCGCGCTATAGTATGCCGTACGATATGGGCTATAGCCCATGGTCCAAAATGATGAGAAACGAGGCTAACTTTTTTTTTCAAAATTTCAAAAAACATGGGCTATAACCCATCGTTTTTGTCATTTTGTCATTTTTTTCAAATCCTCAAAAATGATGAAAAACGGCGCGCTATAGTATGCCGTACGATATGGGCTATAGCCCATGGTCCAAAATGATGAGAAACGAGGCTAACTTTTTTTTTCAAAATTTCAAAAAACATGGGCTATAACCCATCGTTTTTGTAATTTTGTAATTTTTTTCAAATCCTCAAAAATGATGAAAAACGGCGCGCTATAGTATGCCGTACGATATGGGCTATAGCCCATGGTCCAAAATGATGAGAAACGAGGCTAACTTTTTTTCCCAAAATTTCAAAAAACATGGGCTATAACCCATCGTTTTTGTCATTTTGTCATTTTTTTCAAATCCTCAAAAATGATGAAAAACGGCGCGCTATAGTATGCCGTACGATATGGGCTATAGCCCATGGTCCAAAATGATGAGAAACGAGGCTAACTTTTTTTTTCAAAATTTCAAAAAACATGGGCTATAACCCATCGTTTTTGTAATTTTGTAATTTTTTTCAAATCCTCAAAAATGATGAAAAACGGCGCGCTATAGTAAACCGTACGATATGGGCTATAGCCCATGGTCCAAAATGATGAGAAACGAGGCTAACTTTTTTTTTTCAAAATTTCAAAAAACATGGGCTATAACCCATCGTTTTTGTCATTTCGTCATTTTTTTCAAATCCTCAAAAATGATGAAAAACGGCGCGCTATAGTATGCCGTACGATATGGGCTATAGCCCATGGTCCAAAATGATGAGAAACGAGGCTAACTTTTTTTTTTGAAATTTCAAAAAACATGGGCTATAACCCATCGTTTTTGTCATTTCGTCATTTTTTTCAAATCCTCAAAAATGATGAAAAACGGCGCGCTATAGTATGCCGTACGATATGGGCTATAGCCCATGGTCCAAAATGATGAGAAACGAGGCTAACTCTTTTTTTTTTTAAATTTAAAAAAACATGGGCTATAACCCATCGTTTTTGTCATTTCGTCATTTTTTTCAAATCCTCAAAAATGATGAAAAACGGCGCGCTATAGTATGCCGTACGATATGGGCTATAGCCCATGGTCCAAAATGATGAGAAACGAGGCTAACTTTTTTTTTTGAAATTTCAAAAAACATGGGCTATAACCCATCGTTTTTGTCATTTCGTCATATTTTTCAAATCCTCAAAAATGATGAAAAACGGCGCGCTATAGTATGCCGTACGATATGGGCTATAGCCCATGGTCCAAAATGATGAGAAACGAGGCTAACTTTTTTTTTCAAAATTTCAAAAAACATGGGCTATAACCCATCGTTTTTGTAATTTTGTAATTTTTTTCAAATCCTCAAAAATGATGAAAAACGGCGCGCTATAGTATGCCGTACGATATGGGCTATAGCCCATGGTCCAAAATGATGAGAAACGAGGCTAACTTTTTTTTTTCAAAATTTCAAAAAACATGGGCTATAACCCATCGTTTTTGTCATTTCGTCATTTTTTTCAAATCCTCAAAAATGATGAAAAACGGCGCGCTATAGTATGCCGTACGATATGGGCTATAGCCCATGGTCCAAAATGATGAGAAACGAGGCTAACTTTTTTTTTGAAATTTCAAAAAACATGGGCTATAACCCATCGTTTTTGTCATTTCGTCATTTTTTTCAAATCCTCAAAAATGATGAAAAACGGCGCGCTATAGTATGCCGTACGATATGGGCTATAGCCCATGGTCCAAAATGATGAGAAACGAGGCTAACTCTTTTTTTTTTTAATTTAAAAAAACATGGGCTATAACCCATCGTTTTTGTCATTTCGTCATTTTTTTCAAATCCTCAAAAATGATGAAAAACGGCGCGCTATAGTATGCCGTACGATATGGGCTATAGCCCATGGTCCAAAATGATGAGAAACGAGGCTAATTTTTTTTTTTGAAATTTCAAAAAACATGGGCTATAACCCATCGTTTTTGTCATTTTGTCATTTTTTTCAAATCCTCAAAAATGATGAAAAACGGCGCGCTATAGTATGCCGTACGATATGGGCTATAGCCCATGGTCCAAAATGATGAGAAACGAGGCTAACTCTTTTTTTTTTGAAATTTCAAAAAACATGGGCTATAACCCATCGTTTTTGTAATTTTGTAATTTTTTTCAAATCCTCAAAAATGATGAAAAACGGCGCGCTATAGTATGCCGTACGATATGGGCTATAGCCCATGGTCCAAAATGATGAGAAACGAGGCTAACTTTTTTTTTTGAAATTTCAAAAAACATGGGCTATAACCCATCGTTTTTGTCATTTCGTCATATTTTTCAAATCCTCAAAAATGATGAAAAACGGCGCGCTATAGTATGCCGTACGATATGGGCTATAGCCCATGGTCCAAAATGATGAGAAACGAGGCTAACTTTTTTTTTCAAAATTTCAAAAAACATGGGCTATAACCCATCGTTTTTGTAATTTTGTAATTTTTTTCAAATCCTCAAAAATGATGAAAAACGGCGCGCTATAGTATGCCGTACGATATGGGCTATAGCCCATGGTCCAAAATGATGAGAAACGAGGCTAACTTTTTTTTTTCAAAATTTCAAAAAACATGGGCTATAACCCATCGTTTTTGTAATTTTGTAATTTTTTTCAAATCCTCAAAAATGATGAAAAACGGCGCGCTATAGTATGCCGTACGATATGGGCTATAGCCCATGGTCCAAAATGATGAGAAACGAGGCTAACTTTTTTTTTGAAATTTCAAAAAACATGGGCTATAACCCATCGTTTTTGTCATTTCGTCATTTTTTTCAAATCCTCAAAAATGATGAAAAACGGCGCGCTATAGTATGCCGTACGATATGGGCTATAGCCCATGGTCCAAAATGATGAGAAACGAGGCTAACTCTTTTTTTTTTAATTTAAAAAAACATGGGCTATAACCCATCGTTTTTGTCATTTCGTCATTTTTTTCAAATCCTCAAAAATGATGAAAAACAGCGCGCGCTATAGTATGCCGTACGATATGGGCTATAGCCCATGGTCCAAAATGATGAGAAACGAGGCTAATTTTTTTTTTTGAAATTTCAAAAAACATGGGCTATAACCCATCGTTTTTGTCATTTTGTCATTTTTTTAAAATCCTCAAAAATGATGAAAAACGGCGCGCTATAGTATGCCGTACGATATGGGCTATAGCCCATGGTCCAAAATGATGAGAAACGAGGCTAACTTTTTTTTTCAAAATTTCAAAAAACATGGGCTATAACCCATCGTTTTTGTCATTTTGTCATTTTTTTTAAATCCTCAAAAATGATGAAAAACGGCGCGCTATAGTATGCCGTACGATATGGGCTATAGCCCATGGTCCAAAATGATGAGAAACGAGGCTAACTTTTTTTTTCAAAATTTCAAAAAACATGGGCTATAACCCATCGTTTTTGTCATTTTGTCATTTTTTTCAAATCCTCAAAAATGATGAAAAACGGCGCGCTATAGTATGCCGTACGATATGGGCTATAGCCCATGGTCCAAAATGATGAGAAACGAGGCTAACTTTTTTTTTTGAAATTTCAAAAAACATGGGCTATAACCCATCGTTTTTGTCATTTCGTCATATTTTTCAAATCCTCAAAAATGATGAAAAACGGCGCGCTATAGTATGCCGTACGATATGGGCTATAGCCCATGGTCCAAAATGATGAGAAACGAGGCTAACTTTTTTTTTCAAAATTTAAAAAAACATGGGCTATAACCCATCGTTTTTGTCATTTTGTCATTTTTTTCAAATCCTCAAAAATGATGAAAAACGGCGCGCTATAGTATGCCGTACGATATGGGCTATAGCCCATGGTCCAAAATGATGAGAAACGAGGCTAACTTTTTTTTTCAAAATTTCAAAAAACATGGGCTATAACCCATCGTTTTTGTAATTTTGTAATTTTTTTCAAATCCTCAAAAATGATGAAAAACGGCGCGCTATAGTATGCCGTACGATATGGGCTATAGCCCATGGTCCAAAATGATGAGAAACGAGGCTAACTTTTTTTCCCAAAATTTCAAAAAACATGGGCTATAACCCATCGTTTTTGTCATTTTGTCATTTTTTTCAAATCCTCAAAAATGATGAAAAACGGCGCGCTATAGTATGCCGTACGATATGGGCTATAGCCCATGGTCCAAAATGATGAGAAACGAGGCTAACTTTTTTTTTCAAAATTTCAAAAAACATGGGCTATAACCCATCGTTTTTGTAATTTTGTAATTTTTTTCAAATCCTCAAAAATGATGAAAAACGGCGCGCTATAGTAAACCGTACGATATGGGCTATAGCCCATGGTCCAAAATGATGAGAAACGAGGCTAACTTTTTTTTTCAAAATTTCAAAAAACATGGGCTATAACCCATCGTTTTTGTCATTTCGTCATTTTTTTCAAATCCTCAAAAATGATGAAAAACGGCGCGCTATAGTATGCCGTACGATATGGGCTATAGCCCATGGTCCAAAATGATGAGAAACGAGGCTAACTTTTTTTTTTGAAATTTCAAAAAACATGGGCTATAACCCATCGTTTTTGTCATTTCGTCATTTTTTTCAAATCCTCAAAAATGATGAAAAACGGCGCGCTATAGTATGCCGTACGATATGGGCTATAGCCCATGGTCCAAAATGATGAGAAATGAGGCTAACTCTTTTTTTTTTGAAATTTCAAAAAACATGGGCTATAACCCATCGTTTTTGTCATTTCGTCATTTTTTTCAAATCCTCAAAAATGATGAAAAACGGCGCGCTATAGTATGCCGTACGATATGGGCTATAGCCCATGGTCCAAAATGATGAGAAACGAGGCTAACTTTTTTTTTTGAAATTTCAAAAAACATGGGCTATAACCCATCGTTTTTGTCATTTCGTCATTTTTTTCAAATCCTCAAAAATGATGAAAAACGGCGCGCTATAGTATGCCGTACGATATGGGCTATAGCCCATGGTCCAAAATGATGAGAAACGAGGCTAACTTTTTTTTTCAAAATTTCAAAAAACATGGGCTATAACCCATCGTTTTTGTAATTTTGTAATTTTTTTCAAATCCTCAAAAATGATGAAAAACGGCGCGCTATAGTATGCCGTACGATATGGGCTATAGCCCATGGTCCAAAATGATGAGAAACGAGGCTAACTTTTTTTTTTCAAAATTTCAAAAAACATGGGCTATAACCCATCGTTTTTGTCATTTCGTCATTTTTTTCAAATCCTCAAAAATGATGAAAAACGGCGCGCTATAGTATGCCGTACGATATGGGCTATAGCCCATGGTCCAAAATGATGAGAAACGAGGCTAACTTTTTTTTTGAAATTTCAAAAAACATGGGCTATAACCCATCGTTTTTGTCATTTCGTCATTTTTTTCAAATCCTCAAAAATGATGAAAAACGGCGCGCTATAGTATGCCGTACGATATGGGCTATAGCCCATGGTCCAAAATGATGAGAAACGAGGCTAACTCTTTTTTTTTTTAATTTAAAAAAACATGGGCTATAACCCATCGTTTTTGTCATTTCGTCATTTTTTTCAAATCCTCAAAAATGATGAAAAACGGCGCGCTATAGTATGCCGTACGATATGGGCTATAGCCCATGGTCCAAAATGATGAGAAACGAGGCTAATTTTTTTTTTTGAAATTTCAAAAAACATGGGCTATAACCCATCGTTTTTGTCATTTTGTCATTTTTTTCAAATCCTCAAAAATGATGAAAAACGGCGCGCTATAGTATGCCGTACGATATGGGCTATAGCCCATGGTCCAAAATGATGAGAAACGAGGCTAACTCTTTTTTTTTTGAAATTTCAAAAAACATGGGCTATAACCCATCGTTTTTGTAATTTTGTAATTTTTTTCAAATCCTCAAAAATGATGAAAAACGGCGCGCTATAGTATGCCGTACGATATGGGCTATAGCCCATGGTCCAAAATGATGAGAAACGAGGCTAACTTTTTTTTTTGAAATTTCAAAAAACATGGGCTATAACCCATCGTTTTTGTCATTTCGTCATATTTTTCAAATCCTCAAAAATGATGAAAAACGGCGCGCTATAGTATGCCGTACGATATGGGCTATAGCCCATGGTCCAAAATGATGAGAAACGAGGCTAACTTTTTTTTTCAAAATTTCAAAAAACATGGGCTATAACCCATCGTTTTTGTAATTTTGTAATTTTTTTCAAATCCTCAAAAATGATGAAAAACGGCGCGCTATAGTATGCCGTACGATATGGGCTATAGCCCATGGTCCAAAATGATGAGAAACGAGGCTAACTTTTTTTTTTCAAAATTTCAAAAAACATGGGCTATAACCCATCGTTTTTGTAATTTTGTAATTTTTTTCAAATCCTCAAAAATGATGAAAAACGGCGCGCTATAGTATGCCGTACGATATGGGCTATAGCCCATGGTCCAAAATGATGAGAAACGAGGCTAACTTTTTTTTTGAAATTTCAAAAAACATGGGCTATAACCCATCGTTTTTGTCATTTCGTCATTTTTTTCAAATCCTCAAAAATGATGAAAAACGGCGCGCTATAGTATGCCGTACGATATGGGCTATAGCCCATGGTCCAAAATGATGAGAAACGAGGCTAACTCTTTTTTTTTTTAATTTAAAAAAACATGGGCTATAACCCATCGTTTTTGTCATTTCGTCATTTTTTTCAAATCCTCAAAAATGATGAAAAACAGCGCGCGCTATAGTATGCCGTACGATATGGGCTATAGCCCATGGTCCAAAATGATGAGAAACGAGGCTAATTTTTTTTTTTGAAATTTCAAAAAACATGGGCTATAACCCATCGTTTTTGTCATTTTGTCATTTTTTTAAAATCCTCAAAAATGATGAAAAACGGCGCGCTATAGTATGCCGTACGATATGGGCTATAGCCCATGGTCCAAAATGATGAGAAACGAGGCTAACTTTTTTTTTCAAAATTTCAAAAAACATGGGCTATAACCCATCGTTTTTGTCATTTTGTCATTTTTTTTAAATCCTCAAAAATGATGAAAAACGGCGCGCTATAGTATGCCGTACGATATGGGCTATAGCCCATGGTCCAAAATGATGAGAAACGAGGCTAACTTTTTTTTTCAAAATTTCAAAAAACATGGGCTATAACCCATCGTTTTTGTCATTTTGTCATTTTTTTCAAATCCTCAAAAATGATGAAAAACGGCGCGCTATAGTATGCCGTACGATATGGGCTATAGCCCATGGTCCAAAATGATGAGAAACGAGGCTAACTTTTTTTTTTGAAATTTCAAAAAACATGGGCTATAACCCATCGTTTTTGTCATTTCGTCATATTTTTCAAATCCTCAAAAATGATGAAAAACGGCGCGCTATAGTATGCCGTACGATATGGGCTATAGCCCATGGTCCAAAATGATGAGAAACGAGGCTAACTTTTTTTTTCAAAATTTAAAAAAACATGGGCTATAACCCATCGTTTTTGTCATTTTGTCATTTTTTTCAAATCCTCAAAAATGATGAAAAACGGCGCGCTATAGTATGCCGTACGATATGGGCTATAGCCCATGGTCCAAAATGATGAGAAACGAGGCTAACTTTTTTTTTCAAAATTTCAAAAAACATGGGCTATAACCCATCGTTTTTGTAATTTTGTAATTTTTTTCAAATCCTCAAAAATGATGAAAAACGGCGCGCTATAGTATGCCGTACGATATGGGCTATAGCCCATGGTCCAAAATGATGAGAAACGAGGCTAACTTTTTTTCCCAAAATTTCAAAAAACATGGGCTATAACCCATCGTTTTTGTCATTTTGTCATTTTTTTCAAATCCTCAAAAATGATGAAAAACGGCGCGCTATAGTATGCCGTACGATATGGGCTATAGCCCATGGTCCAAAATGATGAGAAACGAGGCTAACTTTTTTTTTCAAAATTTCAAAAAACATGGGCTATAACCCATCGTTTTTGTAATTTTGTAATTTTTTTCAAATCCTCAAAAATGATGAAAAACGGCGCGCTATAGTAAACCGTACGATATGGGCTATAGCCCATGGTCCAAAATGATGAGAAACGAGGCTAACTTTTTTTTTCAAAATTTCAAAAAACATGGGCTATAACCCATCGTTTTTGTCATTTCGTCATTTTTTTCAAATCCTCAAAAATGATGAAAAACGGCGCGCTATAGTATGCCGTACGATATGGGCTATAGCCCATGGTCCAAAATGATGAGAAACGAGGCTAACTTTTTTTTTTGAAATTTCAAAAAACATGGGCTATAACCCATCGTTTTTGTCATTTCGTCATTTTTTTCAAATCCTCAAAAATGATGAAAAACGGCGCGCTATAGTATGCCGTACGATATGGGCTATAGCCCATGGTCCAAAATGATGAGAAATGAGGCTAACTCTTTTTTTTTTGAAATTTCAAAAAACATGGGCTATAACCCATCGTTTTTGTCATTTCGTCATTTTTTTCAAATCCTCAAAAATGATGAAAAACGGCGCGCTATAGTATGCCGTACGATATGGGCTATAGCCCATGGTCCAAAATGATGAGAAACGAGGCTAACTTTTTTTTTTGAAATTTCAAAAAACATGGGCTATAACCCATCGTTTTTGTCATTTCGTCATTTTTTTCAAATCCTCAAAAATGATGAAAAACGGCGCGCTATAGTATGCCGTACGATATGGGCTATAGCCCATGGTCCAAAATGATGAGAAACGAGGCTAACTTTTTTTTTCAAAATTTCAAAAAACATGGGCTATAACCCATCGTTTTTGTAATTTTGTAATTTTTTTCAAATCCTCAAAAATGATGAAAAACGGCGCGCTATAGTATGCCGTACGATATGGGCTATAGCCCATGGTCCAAAATGATGAGAAACGAGGCTAACTTTTTTTTTTCAAAATTTCAAAAAACATGGGCTATAACCCATCGTTTTTGTCATTTCGTCATTTTTTTCAAATCCTCAAAAATGATGAAAAACGGCGCGCTATAGTATGCCGTACGATATGGGCTATAGCCCATGGTCCAAAATGATGAGAAACGAGGCTAACTTTTTTTTTGAAATTTCAAAAAACATGGGCTATAACCCATCGTTTTTGTCATTTCGTCATTTTTTTCAAATCCTCAAAAATGATGAAAAACGGCGCGCTATAGTATGCCGTACGATATGGGCTATAGCCCATGGTCCAAAATGATGAGAAACGAGGCTAACTCTTTTTTTTTTTAATTTAAAAAAACATGGGCTATAACCCATCGTTTTTGTCATTTCGTCATTTTTTTCAAATCCTCAAAAATGATGAAAAACGGCGCGCTATAGTATGCCGTACGATATGGGCTATAGCCCATGGTCCAAAATGATGAGAAACGAGGCTAAATTTTTTTTTTGAAATTTCAAAAAACATGGGCTATAACCCATCGTTTTTGTCATTTTGTCATTTTTTTCAAATCCTCAAAAATGATGAAAAACGGCGCGCTATAGTATGCCGTACGATATGGGCTATAGCCCATGGTCCAAAATGATGAGAAACGAGGCTAACTTTTTTTTTCAAAATTTCAAAAAACATGGGCTATAACCCATCGTTTTTGTAATTTTGTAATTTTTTTCAAATCCTCAAAAATGATGAAAAACGGCGCGCTATAGTATGCCGTACGATATGGGCTATAGCCCATGGTCCAAAATGATGAGAAACGAGGCTAACTTTTTTTCCCAAAATTTCAAAAAACATGGGCTATAACCCATCGTTTTTGTCATTTTGTCATTTTTTTCAAATCCTCAAAAATGATGAAAAACGGCGCGCTATAGTATGCCGTACGATATGGGCTATAGCCCATGGTCCAAAATGATGAGAAACGAGGCTAACTTTTTTTTTTCAAAATTTCAAAAAACATGGGCTATAACCCATCGTTTTTGTCATTTCGTCATTTTTTTCAAATCCTCAAAAATGATGAAAAACGGCGCGCTATAGTATGCCGTACGATATGGGCTATAGCCCATGGTCCAAAATGATGAGAAACGAGGCTAACTTTTTTTTTCAAAATTTCAAAAAACATGGGCTATAACCCATCGTTTTTGTCATTTCGTCATTTTTTTCAAATCCTCAAAAATGATGAAAAACGGCGCGCTATAGTATGCCGTACGATATGGGCTATAGCCCATGGTCCAAAATGATGAGAAACGAGGCTAACTTTTTTTTTCAAAATTTCAAAAAACATGGGCTATAACCCATCGTTTTTGTAATTTTGTAATTTTTTTCAAATCCTCAAAAATGATGAAAAACGGCGCGCTATAGTATGCCGTACGATATGGGCTATAGCCCATGGTCCAAAATGATGAGAAACGAGGCTAACTTTTTTTCCCAAAATTTCAAAAAACATGGGCTATAACCCATCGTTTTTGTCATTTTGTCATTTTTTTCAAATCCTCAAAAATGATGAAAAACGGCGCGCTATAGTATGCCGTACGATATGGGCTATAGCCCATGGTCCAAAATGATGAGAAACGAGGCTAACTTTTTTTTTTCAAAATTTCAAAAAACATGGGCTATAACCCATCGTTTTTGTCATTTCGTCATTTTTTTCAAATCCTCAAAAATGATGAAAAACGGCGCGCTATAGTATGCCGTACGATATGGGCTATAGCCCATGGTCCAAAATGATGAGAAACGAGGCTAACTTTTTTTTTCAAAATTTCAAAAAACATGGGCTATAACCCATCGTTTTTGTCATTTCGTCATTTTTTTCAAATCCTCAAAAATGATGAAAAACGGCGCGCTATAGTATGCCGTACGATATGGGCTATAGCCCATGGTCCAAAATGATGAGAAACGAGGCTAACTCTTTTTTTTTTTAATTTAAAAAAACATGGGCTATAACCCATCGTTTTTGTCATTTCGTCATTTTTTTCAAATCCTCAAAAATGATGAAAAACGGCGCGCTATAGTATGCCGTACGATATGGGCTATAGCCCATGGTCCAAAATGATGAGAAACGAGGCTAAATTTTTTTTTTGAAATTTCAAAAAACATGGGCTATAACCCATCGTTTTTGTCATTTTGTCATTTTTTTCAAATCCTCAAAAATGATGAAAAACGGCGCGCTATAGTATGCCGTACGATATGGGCTATAGCCCATGGTCCAAAATGATGAGAAACGAGGCTAACTTTTTTTTTTCAAAATTTCAAAAAACATGGGCTATAACCCATCGTTTTTGTCATTTCGTCATTTTTTTCAAATCCTCAAAAATGATGAAAAACGGCGCGCTATAGTATGCCGTACGATATGGGCTATAGCCCATGGTCCAAAATGATGAGAAACGAGGCTAACTCTTTTTTTTTTTAATTTAAAAAAACATGGGCTATAACCCATCGTTTTTGTCATTTCGTCATTTTTTTCAAATCCTCAAAAATGATGAAAAACGGCGCGCTATAGTATGCCGTACGATATGGGCTATAGCCCATGGTCCAAAATGATGAGAAACGAGGCTAAATTTTTTTTTTTAAATTTCAAAAAACATGGGCTATAACCCATCGTTTTTGTCATTTTGTCATTTTTTTCAAATCCTCAAAAATGATGAAAAACGGCGCGCTATAGTATGCCGTACGATATGGGCTATAGCCCATGGTCCAAAATGATGAGAAACGAGGCTAACTTTTTTTTTCAAAATTTCAAAAAACATGGGCTATAACCCATCGTTTTTGTAATTTTGTAATTTTTTTCAAATCCTCAAAAATGATGAAAAACGGCGCGCTATAGTATGCCGTACGATATGGGCTATAGCCCATGGTCCAAAATGATGAGAAACGAGGCTAACTTTTTTTTCCAAAATTTCAAAAAACATGGGCTATAACCCATCGTTTTTGTCATTTTGTCATTTTTTTCAAATCCTCAAAAATGATGAAAAACGGCGCGCTATAGTATGCCGTACGATATGGGCTATAGCCCATGGTCCAAAATGATGAGAAACGAGGCTAACTTTTTTTTTCAAAATTTCAAAAAACATGGGCTATAACCCATCGTTTTTGTAATTTTGTAATTTTTTTCAAATCCTCAAAAATGATGAAAAACGGCGCGCTATAGTAAGCCGTACGATATGGGCTATAGCCCATGGTCCAAAATGATGAGAAACGAGGCTAACTTTTTTTTTTGAAATTTCAAAAAACATGGGCTATAACCCATCGTTTTTGTCATTTTGTCATTTTTTTCAAATCCTCAAAAATGATGAAAAACGGCGCGCTATAGTATGCCGTACGATATGGGCTATAGCCCATGGTCCAAAATGATGAGAAACGAGGCTAACTCTTTTTTTTTTAAATTTCAAAAAACATGGGCTATAACCCATCGTTTTTGTCATTTCGTCATTTTTTTCAAATCCTCAAAAATGATAAAAAACGGCGCGCTATAGTATGCCGTACGATATGGGCTATAGCCCATGGTCCAAAATGATGAGAAACGAGGCTAACTTTTTTTTTTGAAATTTCAAAAAACATGGGCTATAACCCATCGTTTTTGTCATTTCGTCATATTTTTCAAATCCTCAAAAATGATGAAAAACGGCGCGCTATAGTATGCCGTACGATATGGGCTATAGCCCATGGTCCAAAATGATGAGAAACGAGGCTAACTTTTTTTTTCAAAATTTCAAAAAACATGGGCTATAACCCATCGTTTTTGTCATTTTGTCATTTTTTTCAAATCCTCAAAAATGATGAAAAACGGCGCGCTATAGTATGCCGTACGATATGGGCTATAGCCCATGGTCCAAAATGATGAGAAACGAGGCTAACTTTTTTTTTCAAAATTTCAAAAAACATGGGCTATAACCCATCGTTTTTGTAATTTTGTAATTTTTTTCAAATCCTCAAAAATGATGAAAAACGGCGCGCTATAGTATGCCGTACGATATGGGCTATAGCCCATGGTCCAAAATGATGAGAAACGAGGCTAACTTTTTTTCCCAAAATTTCAAAAAACATGGGCTATAACCCATCGTTTTTGTCATTTTGTCATTTTTTTCAAATCCTCAAAAATGATGAAAAACGGCGCGCTATAGTATGCCGTACGATATGGGCTATAGCCCATGGTCCAAAATGATGAGAAACGAGGCTAACTTTTTTTTTTCAAAATTTCAAAAAACATGGGCTATAACCCATCGTTTTTGTCATTTCGTCATTTTTTTCAAATCCTCAAAAATGATGAAAAACGGCGCGCTATAGTATGCCGTACGATATGGGCTATAGCCCATGGTCCAAAATGATGAGAAACGAGGCTAACTTTTTTTTTTGAAATTTCAAAAAACATGGGCTATAACCCATCGTTTTTGTCATTTCGTCATTTTTTTCAAATCCTCAAAAATGATGAAAAACGGCGCGCTATAGTATGCCGTACGATATGGGCTATAGTCCATGGTCCAAAATGATGAGAAACGAGGCTAACTTTTTTTTTTGAAATTTCAAAAAACATGGGCTATAACCCATCGTTTTTGTCATTTCGTCATTTTTTTAAAAATCCTCAAAAATGATGAAAAACGGCGCGCTATAGTATGCCGTACGATATGGGCTATAGCCCATGGTCCAAAATGATGAGAAACGAGGCTAACTTTTTTTTTGAAATTTCAAAAAACATGGGCTATAACCCATCGTTTTTGTCATTTCGTCATTTTTTTCAAATCCTCAAAAATGATGAAAAACGGCGCGCTATAGTATGCCGTACGATATGGGCTATAGCCCATGGTCCAAAATGATGAGAAACGAGGCTAACTCTTTTTTTTTTTAATTTAAAAAAACATGGGCTATAACCCATCGTTTTTGTCATTTCGTCATTTTTTTCAAATCCTCAAAAATGATGAAAAACGGCGCGCTATAGTATGCCGTACGATATGGGCTATAGCCCATGGTCCAAAATGATGAGAAACGAGGCTAATTTTTTTTTTTGAAATTTCAAAAAACATGGGCTATAACCCATCGTTTTTGTCATTTTGTCATTTTTTTCAAATCCTCAAAAATGATGAAAAACGGCGCGCTATAGTATGCCGTACGATATGGGCTATAGCCCATGGTCCAAAATGATGAGAAACGAGGCTAACTCTTTTTTTTTTGAAATTTCAAAAAACATGGGCTATAACCCATCGTTTTTGTAATTTTGTAATTTTTTTCAAATCCTCAAAAATGATGAAAAACGGCGCGCTATAGTATGCCGTACGATATGGGCTATAGCCCATGGTCCAAAATGATGAGAAACGAGGCTAACTTTTTTTTTTGAAATTTCAAAAAACATGGGCTATAACCCATCGTTTTTGTCATTTCGTCATATTTTTCAAATCCTCAAAAATGATGAAAAACGGCGCGCTATAGTATGCCGTACGATATGGGCTATAGCCCATGGTCCAAAATGATGAGAAACGAGGCTAACTTTTTTTTTCAAAATTTCAAAAAACATGGGCTATAACCCATCGTTTTTGTAATTTTGTAATTTTTTTCAAATCCTCAAAAATGATGAAAAACGGCGCGCTATAGTATGCCGTACGATATGGGCTATAGCCCATGGTCCAAAATGATGAGAAACGAGGCTAACTTTTTTTTTTCAAAATTTCAAAAAACATGGGCTATAACCCATCGTTTTTGTAATTTTGTAATTTTTTTCAAATCCTCAAAAATGATGAAAAACGGCGCGCTATAGTATGCCGTACGATATGGGCTATAGCCCATGGTCCAAAATGATGAGAAACGAGGCTAACTTTTTTTTTGAAATTTCAAAAAACATGGGCTATAACCCATCGTTTTTGTCATTTCGTCATTTTTTTCAAATCCTCAAAAATGATGAAAAACGGCGCGCTATAGTATGCCGTACGATATGGGCTATAGCCCATGGTCCAAAATGATGAGAAACGAGGCTAACTCTTTTTTTTTTTAATTTAAAAAAACATGGGCTATAACCCATCGTTTTTGTCATTTCGTCATTTTTTTCAAATCCTCAAAAATGATGAAAAACAGCGCGCGCTATAGTATGCCGTACGATATGGGCTATAGCCCATGGTCCAAAATGATGAGAAACGAGGCTAATTTTTTTTTTTGAAATTTCAAAAAACATGGGCTATAACCCATCGTTTTTGTCATTTTGTCATTTTTTTAAAATCCTCAAAAATGATGAAAAACGGCGCGCTATAGTATGCCGTACGATATGGGCTATAGCCCATGGTCCAAAATGATGAGAAACGAGGCTAACTTTTTTTTTCAAAATTTCAAAAAACATGGGCTATAACCCATCGTTTTTGTCATTTTGTCATTTTTTTTAAATCCTCAAAAATGATGAAAAACGGCGCGCTATAGTATGCCGTACGATATGGGCTATAGCCCATGGTCCAAAATGATGAGAAACGAGGCTAACTTTTTTTTTCAAAATTTCAAAAAACATGGGCTATAACCCATCGTTTTTGTCATTTTGTCATTTTTTTCAAATCCTCAAAAATGATGAAAAACGGCGCGCTATAGTATGCCGTACGATATGGGCTATAGCCCATGGTCCAAAATGATGAGAAACGAGGCTAACTTTTTTTTTTGAAATTTCAAAAAACATGGGCTATAACCCATCGTTTTTGTCATTTCGTCATATTTTTCAAATCCTCAAAAATGATGAAAAACGGCGCGCTATAGTATGCCGTACGATATGGGCTATAGCCCATGGTCCAAAATGATGAGAAACGAGGCTAACTTTTTTTTTCAAAATTTAAAAAAACATGGGCTATAACCCATCGTTTTTGTCATTTTGTCATTTTTTTCAAATCCTCAAAAATGATGAAAAACGGCGCGCTATAGTATGCCGTACGATATGGGCTATAGCCCATGGTCCAAAATGATGAGAAACGAGGCTAACTTTTTTTTTCAAAATTTCAAAAAACATGGGCTATAACCCATCGTTTTTGTAATTTTGTAATTTTTTTCAAATCCTCAAAAATGATGAAAAACGGCGCGCTATAGTATGCCGTACGATATGGGCTATAGCCCATGGTCCAAAATGATGAGAAACGAGGCTAACTTTTTTTCCCAAAATTTCAAAAAACATGGGCTATAACCCATCGTTTTTGTCATTTTGTCATTTTTTTCAAATCCTCAAAAATGATGAAAAACGGCGCGCTATAGTATGCCGTACGATATGGGCTATAGCCCATGGTCCAAAATGATGAGAAACGAGGCTAACTTTTTTTTTCAAAATTTCAAAAAACATGGGCTATAACCCATCGTTTTTGTAATTTTGTAATTTTTTTCAAATCCTCAAAAATGATGAAAAACGGCGCGCTATAGTAAACCGTACGATATGGGCTATAGCCCATGGTCCAAAATGATGAGAAACGAGGCTAACTTTTTTTTTCAAAATTTCAAAAAACATGGGCTATAACCCATCGTTTTTGTCATTTCGTCATTTTTTTCAAATCCTCAAAAATGATGAAAAACGGCGCGCTATAGTATGCCGTACGATATGGGCTATAGCCCATGGTCCAAAATGATGAGAAACGAGGCTAACTTTTTTTTTTGAAATTTCAAAAAACATGGGCTATAACCCATCGTTTTTGTCATTTCGTCATTTTTTTCAAATCCTCAAAAATGATGAAAAACGGCGCGCTATAGTATGCCGTACGATATGGGCTATAGCCCATGGTCCAAAATGATGAGAAATGAGGCTAACTCTTTTTTTTTTGAAATTTCAAAAAACATGGGCTATAACCCATCGTTTTTGTCATTTCGTCATTTTTTTCAAATCCTCAAAAATGATGAAAAACGGCGCGCTATAGTATGCCGTACGATATGGGCTATAGCCCATGGTCCAAAATGATGAGAAACGAGGCTAACTTTTTTTTTTGAAATTTCAAAAAACATGGGCTATAACCCATCGTTTTTGTCATTTCGTCATTTTTTTCAAATCCTCAAAAATGATGAAAAACGGCGCGCTATAGTATGCCGTACGATATGGGCTATAGCCCATGGTCCAAAATGATGAGAAACGAGGCTAACTTTTTTTTTCAAAATTTCAAAAAACATGGGCTATAACCCATCGTTTTTGTAATTTTGTAATTTTTTTCAAATCCTCAAAAATGATGAAAAACGGCGCGCTATAGTATGCCGTACGATATGGGCTATAGCCCATGGTCCAAAATGATGAGAAACGAGGCTAACTTTTTTTTTTCAAAATTTCAAAAAACATGGGCTATAACCCATCGTTTTTGTCATTTCGTCATTTTTTTCAAATCCTCAAAAATGATGAAAAACGGCGCGCTATAGTATGCCGTACGATATGGGCTATAGCCCATGGTCCAAAATGATGAGAAACGAGGCTAACTTTTTTTTTGAAATTTCAAAAAACATGGGCTATAACCCATCGTTTTTGTCATTTCGTCATTTTTTTCAAATCCTCAAAAATGATGAAAAACGGCGCGCTATAGTATGCCGTACGATATGGGCTATAGCCCATGGTCCAAAATGATGAGAAACGAGGCTAACTCTTTTTTTTTTTAATTTAAAAAAACATGGGCTATAACCCATCGTTTTTGTCATTTCGTCATTTTTTTCAAATCCTCAAAAATGATGAAAAACGGCGCGCTATAGTATGCCGTACGATATGGGCTATAGCCCATGGTCCAAAATGATGAGAAACGAGGCTAAAATTTTTTTTTGAAATTTCAAAAAACATGGGCTATAACCCATCGTTTTTGTCATTTTGTCATTTTTTTCAAATCCTCAAAAATGATGAAAAACGGCGCGCTATAGTATGCCGTACGATATGGGCTATAGCCCATGGTCCAAAATGATGAGAAACGAGGCTAACTTTTTTTTTCAAAATTTCAAAAAACATGGGCTATAACCCATCGTTTTTGTAATTTTGTAATTTTTTTCAAATCCTCAAAAATGATGAAAAACGGCGCGCTATAGTATGCCGTACGATATGGGCTATAGCCCATGGTCCAAAATGATGAGAAACGAGGCTAACTTTTTTTCCCAAAATTTCAAAAAACATGGGCTATAACCCATCGTTTTTGTCATTTTGTCATTTTTTTCAAATCCTCAAAAATGATGAAAAACGGCGCGCTATAGTATGCCGTACGATATGGGCTATAGCCCATGGTCCAAAATGATGAGAAACGAGGCTAACTTTTTTTTTTCAAAATTTCAAAAAACATGGGCTATAACCCATCGTTTTTGTCATTTCGTCATTTTTTTCAAATCCTCAAAAATGATGAAAAACGGCGCGCTATAGTATGCCGTACGATATGGGCTATAGCCCATGGTCCAAAATGATGAGAAACGAGGCTAACTTTTTTTTTCAAAATTTCAAAAAACATGGGCTATAACCCATCGTTTTTGTCATTTCGTCATTTTTTTCAAATCCTCAAAAATGATGAAAAACGGCGCGCTATAGTATGCCGTACGATATGGGCTATAGCCCATGGTCCAAAATGATGAGAAACGAGGCTAACTCTTTTTTTTTTTAATTTAAAAAAACATGGGCTATAACCCATCGTTTTTGTCATTTCGTCATTTTTTTCAAATCCTCAAAAATGATGAAAAACGGCGCGCTATAGTATGCCGTACGATATGGGCTATAGCCCATGGTCCAAAATGATGAGAAACGAGGCTAAATTTTTTTTTTGAAATTTCAAAAAACATGGGCTATAACCCATCGTTTTTGTCATTTTGTCATTTTTTTCAAATCCTCAAAAATGATGAAAAACGGCGCGCTATAGTATGCCGTACGATATGGGCTATAGCCCATGGTCCAAAATGATGAGAAACGAGGCTAACTTTTTTTTTTCAAAATTTCAAAAAACATGGGCTATAACCCATCGTTTTTGTCATTTCGTCATTTTTTTCAAATCCTCAAAAATGATGAAAAACGGCGCGCTATAGTATGCCGTACGATATGGGCTATAGCCCATGGTCCAAAATGATGAGAAACGAGGCTAACTCTTTTTTTTTTTAATTTAAAAAAACATGGGCTATAACCCATCGTTTTTGTCATTTCGTCATTTTTTTCAAATCCTCAAAAATGATGAAAAACGGCGCGCTATAGTATGCCGTACGATATGGGCTATAGCCCATGGTCCAAAATGATGAGAAACGAGGCTAAATTTTTTTTTTGAAATTTCAAAAAACATGGGCTATAACCCATCGTTTTTGTCATTTTGTCATTTTTTTCAAATCCTCAAAAATGATGAAAAACGGCGCGCTATAGTATGCCGTACGATATGGGCTATAGCCCATGGTCCAAAATGATGAGAAACGAGGCTAACTTTTTTTTTCAAAATTTCAAAAAACATGGGCTATAACCCATCGTTTTTGTAATTTTGTAATTTTTTTCAAATCCTCAAAAATGATGAAAAACGGCGCGCTATAGTATGCCGTACGATATGGGCTATAGCCCATGGTCCAAAATGATGAGAAACGAGGCTAACTTTTTTTTCCAAAATTTCAAAAAACATGGGCTATAACCCATCGTTTTTGTCATTTTGTCATTTTTTTCAAATCCTCAAAAATGATGAAAAACGGCGCGCTATAGTATGCCGTACGATATGGGCTATAGCCCATGGTCCAAAATGATGAGAAACGAGGCTAACTTTTTTTTTCAAAATTTCAAAAAACATGGGCTATAACCCATCGTTTTTGTAATTTTGTAATTTTTTTCAAATCCTCAAAAATGATGAAAAACGGCGCGCTATAGTAAGCCGTACGATATGGGCTATAGCCCATGGTCCAAAATGATGAGAAACGAGGCTAACTTTTTTTTTTGAAATTTCAAAAAACATGGGCTATAACCCATCGTTTTTGTCATTTTGTCATTTTTTTCAAATCCTCAAAAATGATGAAAAACGGCGCGCTATAGTATGCCGTACGATATGGGCTATAGCCCATGGTCCAAAATGATGAGAAACGAGGCTAACTCTTTTTTTTTTAAATTTCAAAAAACATGGGCTATAACCCATCGTTTTTGTCATTTCGTCATTTTTTTCAAATCCTCAAAAATGATAAAAAACGGCGCGCTATAGTATGCCGTACGATATGGGCTATAGCCCATGGTCCAAAATGATGAGAAACGAGGCTAACTTTTTTTTTTGAAATTTCAAAAAACATGGGCTATAACCCATCGTTTTTGTCATTTCGTCATATTTTTCAAATCCTCAAAAATGATGAAAAACGGCGCGCTATAGTATGCCGTACGATATGGGCTATAGCCCATGGTCCAAAATGATGAGAAACGAGGCTAACTTTTTTTTTCAAAATTTCAAAAAACATGGGCTATAACCCATCGTTTTTGTCATTTTGTCATTTTTTTCAAATCCTCAAAAATGATGAAAAACGGCGCGCTATAGTATGCCGTACGATATGGGCTATAGCCCATGGTCCAAAATGATGAGAAACGAGGCTAACTTTTTTTTTCAAAATTTCAAAAAACATGGGCTATAACCCATCGTTTTTGTAATTTTGTAATTTTTTTCAAATCCTCAAAAATGATGAAAAACGGCGCGCTATAGTATGCCGTACGATATGGGCTATAGCCCATGGTCCAAAATGATGAGAAACGAGGCTAACTTTTTTTCCCAAAATTTCAAAAAACATGGGCTATAACCCATCGTTTTTGTCATTTTGTCATTTTTTTCAAATCCTCAAAAATGATGAAAAACGGCGCGCTATAGTATGCCGTACGATATGGGCTATAGCCCATGGTCCAAAATGATGAGAAACGAGGCTAACTTTTTTTTTTCAAAATTTCAAAAAACATGGGCTATAACCCATCGTTTTTGTCATTTCGTCATTTTTTTCAAATCCTCAAAAATGATGAAAAACGGCGCGCTATAGTATGCCGTACGATATGGGCTATAGCCCATGGTCCAAAATGATGAGAAACGAGGCTAACTTTTTTTTTTGAAATTTCAAAAAACATGGGCTATAACCCATCGTTTTTGTCATTTCGTCATTTTTTTCAAATCCTCAAAAATGATGAAAAACGGCGCGCTATAGTATGCCGTACGATATGGGCTATAGCCCATGGTCCAAAATGATGAGAAACGAGGCTAACTCTTTTTTTTTTGAAATTTCAAAAAACATGGGCTATAACCCATCGTTTTTGTCATTTCGTCATTTTTTTCAAATCCTCAAAAATGATGAAAAACGGCGCGCTATAGTATGCCGTACGATATGGGCTATAGCCCATGGTCCAAAATGATGAGAAACGAGGCTAACTTTTATTTTTGAAATTTCAAAAAACATGGGCTATAACCCATCGTTTTTGTCATTTCGTCATTTTTTTCAAATCCTCAAAAATGATGAAAAACGGCGCGCTATAGTATGCCGTACGATATGGGCTATAGCCCATGGTCCAAAATGATGAGAAACGAGGCTAACTTTTTTTTTTGAAATTTCAAAAAACATGGGCTATAACCCATCGTTTTTGTCATTTCGTCATCATTTTTGAGGATTTTTAAAAAATGACGAAATTTTGAAAAAAAAAGTTAGCCTCGTTTCTCATCATTTTGGACCATGGGCTATAGCCCATATCGTACGGCATACTATAGCGCGCCGTTTTTCATCATTTTTGAGAATTTGAAAAATATGACGAAATGACAAAAACGATGGGTTATAGCCCATGTTTTTTGAAATTTTGAAAAAAAAAGTTAGCCTCGTTTCTCATCATTTTGGACCATGGGCTATAGCCCATATCGTACGGCATACTATAGCGCGCCGTTTTTCATCATTTTTGAGGATTTGAAAAAAATGACGAAATGACAAAAACGATGGGTTATAGCCCATGTTTTTTGAAATTTTGAAAAAAAAAGTTAGCCTCGTTTCTCATCATTTTGGACCATGGCCTATAGCCCATATCGTACGGCATACTATAGCGCGCCGTTTTTCATCATTTTTGAGGATTTGAAAAAAATGACGAAATGACAAAAACGATGGGTTATAGCCCATGTTTTTTGAAATTTTGAAAAAAAAAGTTAGCCTCGTTTCTCATCATTTTGGACCATGGCCTATAGCCCATATCGTACGGCATACTATAGCGCGCCGTTTTTCATCATTTTTGAGGATTTTAAAAAAATGACGAAATGACAAAAACGATGGGTTATAGCCCATGTTTTTTGAAATTTCAAAAAAAAAGAGTTAGCCTCGTTTCTCATCATTTTGGACCATGGGCTATAGCCCATATCGTACGGCATACTATAGCGCGCCGTTTTTCATCATTTTTGAGGATTTTAAAAAAATGACGAAATGACAAAAACGATGGGTTATAGCCCATGTTTTTTTTAATTTCGAAAAAAAAAGTTAGCCTCGTTTCTCATCATTTTGGACCATGGGCTATAGCCCATGGTCCAAAATGATGAGAAACGAGGCTAACTTTTTTTTTCAAAATTTCAAAAAACATGGGCTATAACCCATCGTTTTTGTCATTTTGTCATTTTTTTCAAATCCTCAAAAATGATGAAAAACGGCGCGCTATAGTATGCCGTACGATATGGGCTATAGCCCATGGTCCAAAATGATGAGAAACGAGGCTAACTTTTTTTTTCAAAATTTCAAAAAACATGGGCTATAACCCATCGTTTTTGTAATTTTGTAATTTTTTTCAAATCCTCAAAAATGATGAAAAACGGCGCGCTATAGTATGCCGTACGATATGGGCTATAGCCCATGGTCCAAAATGATGAGAAACGAGGCTAACTTTTTTTCCCAAAATTTCAAAAAACATGGGCTATAACCCATCGTTTTTGTCATTTTGTCATTTTTTTCAAATCCTCAAAAATGATGAAAAACGGCGCGCTATAGTATGCCGTACGATATGGGCTATAGCCCATGGTCCAAAATGATGAGAAACGAGGCTAACTTTTTTTTTTCAAAATTTCAAAAAACATGGGCTATAACCCATCGTTTTTGTCATTTCGTCATTTTTTTCAAATCCTCAAAAATGATGAAAAACGGCGCGCTATAGTATGCCGTACGATATGGGCTATAGCCCATGGTCCAAAATGATGAGAAACGAGGCTAACTTTTTTTTTTGAAATTTCAAAAAACATGGGCTATAACCCATCGTTTTTGTCATTTCGTCATTTTTTTCAAATCCTCAAAAATGATGAAAAACGGCGCGCTATAGTATGCCGTACGATATGGGCTATAGCCCATGGTCCAAAATGATGAGAAACGAGGCTAACTCTTTTTTTTTGAAATTTCAAAAAACATGGGCTATAACCCATCGTTTTTGTCATTTCGTCATTTTTTTCAAATCCTCAAAAATGATGAAAAACGGCGCGCTATAGTATGCCGTACGATATGGGCTATAGCCCATGGTCCAAAATGATGAGAAACGAGGCTAACTTTTATTTTTGAAATTTCAAAAAACATGGGCTATAACCCATCGTTTTTGTCATTTCGTCATTTTTTTCAAATCCTCAAAAATGATGAAAAACGGCGCGCTATAGTATGCCGTACGATATGGGCTATAGCCCATGGTCCAAAATGATGAGAAACGAGGCTAACTTTTTTTTTTGAAATTTCAAAAAACATGGGCTATAACCCATCGTTTTTGTCATTTCGTCATCATTTTTGAGGATTTTAAAAAAATGACGAAATTTTGAAAAAAAAAGTTAGCCTCGTTTCTCATCATTTTGGACCATGGGCTATAGCCCATATCGTACGGCATACTATAGCGCGCCGTTTTTCATCATTTTTGAGAATTTGAAAAATATGACGAAATGACAAAAACGATGGGTTATAGCCCATGTTTTTTGAAATTTTGAAAAAAAAAGTTAGCCTCGTTTCTCATCATTTTGGACCATGGGCTATAGCCCATATCGTACGGCATACTATAGCGCGCCGTTTTTCATCATTTTTGAGGATTTGAAAAAAATGACGAAATGACAAAAACGATGGGTTATAGCCCATGTTTTTTGAAATTTTGAAAAAAAAAGTTAGCCTCGTTTCTCATCATTTTGGACCATGGCCTATAGCCCATATCGTACGGCATACTATAGCGCGCCGTTTTTCATCATTTTTGAGGATTTGAAAAAAATGACGAAATGACAAAAACGATGGGTTATAGCCCATGTTTTTTGAAATTTTGAAAAAAAAAGTTAGCCTCGTTTCTCATCATTTTGGACCATGGCCTATAGCCCATATCGTACGGCATACTATAGCGCGCCGTTTTTCATCATTTTTGAGGATTTTAAAAAAATGACGAAATGACAAAAACGATGGGTTATAGCCCATGTTTTTTGAAATTTCAAAAAAAAAGAGTTAGCCTCGTTTCTCATCATTTTGGACCATGGGCTATAGCCCATATCGTACGGCATACTATAGCGCGCCGTTTTTCATCATTTTTGAGGATTTTAAAAAAATGACGAAATGACAAAAACGATGGGTTATAGCCCATGTTTTTTGAAATTTCAAAAAAAAAGAGTTAGCCTCGTTTCTCATCATTTTGGACCATGGGCTATAGCCCATATCGTACGGCATACTATAGCGCGCCGTTTTTCATCATTTTTGAGGATTTGAAAAAAATGACGAAATGACAAAAACGATGGGTTATAGCCCATGTTTTTTAAAATTTCAAAAAAAAAAGTTAGCCTCGTTTCTCATCATTTTGGACCATGGGCTATAGCCCATATCGTACGGCATACTATAGCGCGCCGTTTTTCATCATTTTTGAGGATTTGAAAAAAATGACGAAATGACAAAAACGATGGGTTATAGCCCATGTTTTTTGAAATTTCGAAAAAAAAAGTTAGCCTCGTTTCTCATCATTTTGGACCATGGGCTATAGCCCATATCGTACGGCATACTATAGCGCGCCGTTTTTCATCATTTTTGAGGATTTGAAAAAAATGACGAAATGACAAAAACGATGGGTTATAGCCCATGTTTTTTGAAATTTTGAAAAAAAAAGTTAGCCTCGTTTCTCATCATTTTGGACCATGGCCTATAGCCCATATCGTACGGCATACTATAGCGCGCCGTTTTTCATCATTTTTGAGGATTTGAAAAAAATGACGAAATGACAAAAACGATGGGTTATAGCCCATGTTTTTTGAAATTTTGAAAAAAAAAGTTAGCCTCGTTTCTCATCATTTTGGACCATGGCCTATAGCCCATATCGTACGGCATACTATAGCGCGCCGTTTTTCATCATTTTTGAGGATTTTAAAAAAATGACGAAATGACAAAAACGATGGGTTATAGCCCATGTTTTTTGAAATTTCAAAAAAAAAGAGTTAGCCTCGTTTCTCATCATTTTGGACCATGGGCTATAGCCCATATCGTACGGCATACTATAGCGCGCCGTTTTTCATCATTTTTGAGGATTTTTAAAAAATGACGAAATGACAAAAACAATGGGTTATAGCCCATGTTTTTTGAAATTTCAAAAAAAAAAGTTAGCCTCGTTTCTCATCATTTTGGACCATGGGCTATAGCCCATATCGTACGGCATACTATAGCGCGCCGTTTTTCATCATTTTTGAGGATTTGAAAAAAATGACGAAATGACAAAAACAATGGGTTATAGCCCATGTTTTTTTAAATTTAAAAAAAAAAGAGTTAGCCTCGTTTCTCATCATTTTGGACCATGGGCTATAGCCCATATCGTACGGCATACTATAGCGCGCCGTTTTTCATCATTTTTGAGGATTTGAAAAAAATGACGAAATGACAAAAACGATGGGTTATAGCCCATGTTTTTTAAAATTTCAAAAAAAAAAGTTAGCCTCGTTTCTCATCATTTTGGACCATGGGCTATAGCCCATATCGTACGGCATACTATAGCGCGCCGTTTTTCATCATTTTTGAGGATTTGAAAAAAATGACGAAATGACAAAAACGATGGGTTATAGCCCATGTTTTTTTTAATTTCGAAAAAAAAAGTTAGCCTCGTTTCTCATCATTTTGGACCATGGGCTATAGCCCATATCGTACGGCATACTATAGCGCGCCGTTTTTCATCATTTTTGAGGATTTTAAAAAAATGACGAAATGACAAAAACGATGGGTTATAGCCCATGTTTTTTGAAATTTCAAAAAAAAAAGTTAGCCTCGTTTCTCATCATTTTGGACCATGGGCTACAGCCCATATCGTACGGCATACTATAGCGCGCCGTTTTTCATCATTTTTGAGGATTTTAAAAAAATGACGAAATGACAAAAACGATGGGTTATAGCCCATGTTTTTTTAAATTTTGAAAAAAAAAGTTAGCCTCGTTTCTCATCATTTTGGACCATGGGCTATAGCCCATATCGTACGGCATACTATAGCGCGCCGTTTTTCATCATTTTTGAGGATTTAAAAAAAATGACGAAATGACAAAAACGATGGGTTATAGCCCATGTTTTTTGAAATTTCGGAAAAAAAAGTTAGCCTCGTTTCTCATCATTTTGGACCATGGGCTATAGCCCATATCGTACGGCATACTATAGCGCGCCGTTTTTCATCATTTTTGAGGATTTGAAAAAAATGACGAAATGACAAAAACGATGGGTTATAGCCCATGTTTTTTGAAATTTTGAAAAAAAAAGTTAGCCTCGTTTCTCATCATTTTGGACTATGGGCTATAGCCCATATCGTACGGCATACTATAGCGCGCCGTTTTTCATCATTTTTGAGGATTTTTTAAAAATGACGAAATGACAAAAACGATGGGTTATAGCCCATGTTTTTTGAAATTTCAAAAAAAAAAGTTAGCCTCGTTTCTCATCATTTTGGACCATGGGCTATAGCCCATATCGTACGGCATACTATAGCGCGCCGTTTTTCATCATTTTTGAGGATTCGAAAAAAATGACAAAATGACAAAAACGATGGGTTATAGCCCATGTTTTTTGAATTTAAAAAAAAAAAAGTTAGCCTCGTTTCTCATCATTTTGGACCATGGGCTATAGCCCATATCGTACGGCATACTATAGCGCGCCGTTTTTCATCATTTTTGAGGATTTGAAAAAAATGACGAAATGACAAAAACGATGGGTTATAGCCCATGTTTTTTGAAATTTAAAAAAAAAAGAGTTAGCCTCGTTTCTCATCATTTTGGACCATGGGCTATAGCCCATATCGTACGGCATACTATAGCGCGCCGTTTTTCATCATTTTTGAGGATTTGAAAAAAATGACGAAATGACAAAAACGATGGGTTATAGCCCATGTTTTTTAAAATTTCAAAAAAAAAAGTTAGCCTCGTTTCTCATCATTTTGGACCATGGGCTATAGCCCATATCGTACGGCATACTATAGCGCGCCGTTTTTCATCATTTTTGAGGATTTGAAAAAAATGACGAAATGACAAAAACGATGGGTTATAGCCCATGTTTTTTGAAATTTCGGAAAAAAAAGTTAGCCTCGTTTCTCATCATTTTGGACCATGGGCTATAGCCCATATCGTACGGCATACTATAGCGCGCCGTTTTTCATCATTTTTGAGGATTTTTAAAAAATGACGAAATGACAAAAACGATGGGTTATAGCCCATGTTTTTTGAAATTTCAAAAAAAAAAGTTAGCCTCGTTTCTCATCATTTTGGACCATAGCCCATATCGTACGGCATACTATAGCGCGCCGTTTTTCATCATTTTTGAGGATTTAAAAAAAATGACGAAATGACAAAAACGATGGGTTATAGCCCATGTTTTTTGAAATTTTGAAAAAAAAAGTTAGCCTCGTTTCTCATCATTTTGGACCATGGGCTATAGCCCATATCGTACGGCATACTATAGCGCGCCGTTTTTCATCATTTTTGAGGATTTGAAAAAAATGACGAAATGACAAAAACGATGGGTTATAGCCCATGTTTTTTGAAATTTCGGAAAAAAAAGTTAGCCTCGTTTCTCATCATTTTGGACCATGGGCTATAGCCCATATCGTACGGCATACTATAGCGCGCCGTTTTTCATCATTTTTGAGGATTTTAAAAAAATGACGAAATGACAAAAACGATGGGTTATAGCCCATGTTTTTTGAAATTTCAAAAAAAAAAGTTAGCCTCGTTTCTCATCATTTTGGACCATGGGCTACAGCCCATATCGTACGGCATACTATAGCGCGCCGTTTTTCATCATTTTTGAGGATTTTAAAAAAATGACGAAATGACAAAAACGATGGGTTATAGCCCATGTTTTTTGAAATTTTGAAAAAAAAAGTTAGCCTCGTTTCTCATCATTTTGGACCATGGGCTATAGCCCATATCGTACGGCATACTATAGCGCGCCGTTTTTCATCATTTTTGAGGATTTAAAAAAAATGACGAAATGACAAAAACGATGGGTTATAGCCCATGTTTTTTGAAATTTTGAAAAAAAAAGTTAGCCTCGTTTCTCATCATTTTGGACCATGGGCTATAGCCCATATCGTACGGCATACTATAGCGCGCCGTTTTTCATCATTTTTGAGGATTTGAAAAAAATGACGAAATGACAAAAACGATGGGTTATAGCCCATGTTTTTTGAAATTTTGAAAAAAAAAGTTAGCCTCGTTTCTCATCATTTTGGACTATGGGCTATAGCCCATATCGTACGGCATACTATAGCGCGCCGTTTTTCATCATTTTTGAGGATTTTTAAAAAATGACGAAATGACAAAAACGATGGGTTATAGCCCATGTTTTTTGAAATTTCAAAAAAAAAAGTTAGCCTCGTTTCTCATCATTTTGGACCATGGGCTATAGCCCATATCGTACGGCATACTATAGCGCGCCGTTTTTCATCATTTTTGAGGATTCGAAAAAAATGACAAAATGACAAAAACGATGGGTTATAGCCCATGTTTTTTGAAATTTTGAAAAAAAAAGTTAGCCTCGTTTCTCATCATTTTGGACCATGGGCTATAGCCCATATCGTACGGCATACTATAGCGCGCCGTTTTTCATAATTTTTGAGGATTTGAAAAAAATGACGAAATGACAAAAACGATGGGTTATAGCCCATGTTTTTTGAAATTTTGAAAAAAAAAGTTAGCCTCGTTTCTCATCATTTTGGACTATGGGCTATAGCCCATATCGTACGGCATACTATAGCGCGCCGTTTTTCATCATTTTTGAGGATTTTTAAAAAATGACGAAATGACAAAAACGATGGGTTATAGCCCATGTTTTTTGAAATTTCAAAAAAAAAAGTTAGCCTCGTTTCTCATCATTTTGGACCATGGGCTATAGCCCATATCGTACGGCATACTATAGCGCGCCGTTTTTCATCATTTTTGAGGATTCGAAAAAAATGACAAAATGACAAAAACGATGGGTTATAGCCCATGTTTTTTTAATTAAAAAAAAAAAAAGTTAGCCTCGTTTCTCATCATTTTGGACCATGGGCTATAGCCCATATCGTACGGCATACTATAGCGCGCCGTTTTTCATCATTTTTGAGGATTTGAAAAAAATGACGAAATGACAAAAACGATGGGTTATAGCCCATGTTTTTTGAAATTTTGAAAAAAAAAGTTAGCCTCGTTTCTCATCATTTTGGACCATGGCCTATAGCCCATATCGTACGGCATACTATAGCGCGCCGTTTTTCATCATTTTTGAGGATTTGAAAAAAATGACGAAATGACAAAAACGATGGGTTATAGCCCATGTTTTTTGAAATTCTGAAAAAAAAAGTTAGCCTCGTTTCTCATCTTTTTGGACCATGGGCTATAGCCCATATCGTACGGCATACTATAGCGCGCCGTTTTTCATCATTTTTGAGGATTTGAAAAAAATGACGAAATGACAAAACCGATGGGTTATATCCCATGTTTTTTGAAATTTTGAAAAAAAAAGTTAGCCTCGTTTCTCATCATTTTGGACCATGGCCTATAGCCCATATCGTACGGCATACTATAGCGCGCCGTTTTTCATCATTTTTGAGGATTTTAAAAAAATGACGAAATGACAAAAACGATGGGTTATAGCCCATGTTTTTTGAAATTTTGAAAAAAAAAGTTAGCCTCGTTTCTCATCATTTTGGACCATGGGCTATAGCCCATATCGTACGGGGTTATAGCCCATCGTGTTTTGAATTTTTAGAGAAAAAAAATCCAGGCCCATGAATTAGAGGATAAAGCTCACATGTTACCCAAATAGTTGAATACACAAAAGCTAAGGCACTGGTACTGGTACTTCTGGTTTACCGGAACGGGGTTCAACTCCCTGCAGTGCCCTGCTAAATGTGTTGTATTTTCCGCAATTTTTCTGCAATTTCCGCAATTTAAAAATTTAAAAAAACATGGAAATGGAAATTGCGGAAATTGCAGATTTTTTTTCTTCATTTTTTTAAAATCCTCAAAAATGATGAAAAACGGCGCGCTATAGTATGCCGTACCATATGGGCTATAGCCCACGGTCCAAAATGATGAGAAACGAGGCTAATTTTTGTTTTCTTATTTAGATGGTGTATTTCAACTCCAACTAAATGTTGTTCCCCCAGTATGACACGGAAAAGAAGAATAGCATATAAGCTCAATAAGCTGTATGTCTTTTATTGGCTCTCAAACATAAACGATTTGTTTAGGTTGGGGGACCTGAACACACAACTTTGACATCTTCACAGTTTATTATTACAGCTACAATCCATATTGAAATATTTACCTTCAAGAAAAAGTGTTTGACCTTTTGCCGTGTCTGCATCACACGAACAGTTATGTTTTCAAATGGTTTAACCTTTGGAAAAAAACTCTTGTTTCAAGATGAATACACGGAGACAGTTGTGTAAAAGGTTCATATATTTATTTATAATCACAGCACATGTTTTAGAACAACTAACATGAATGCATCAGGTGAAATGGCAGTGTTAAGGCTAGGATATAATGTTCATATATTTTGAACACATGTTTCCACTCAGTCATTAGTCCTGAAACCATGTGTCCCGTTGGAAGTGCAAGAAACCGTAATTCCCAAATAAGGCAGTTTTGATTTAATTTAATTTCAGCCAGGAATTTTACAATCACATGAAACTGCGAAAGAGCAGACCATTATATTCCATAAAATGTATCTCGTACACACGTCTTAATAATGACCACCACCATAATATATAAATTAACGAGCATCTTCAAGTGACACTGTTCATAAGTTAGCTGACACAATTACCGTAATGTTGACGCAATGTATATTTAACTTCATAGAAGTCACTAAATAATACATTTCAAACTGTAAGCGCTGTGGTATTTCAGTTAAATAGATTAGTTGAAGGCTGCTATTATTATATAGGGTGGCCTAATGTGATCTTCCGAATAATATAATATAATATTTCAGATGTACAGTATACAAAAACTTCTGGATTACCTTTTGGGTATTTGGTTAGAGAGGGAGGGGGAAAAATAGTTTCCTCCGTGGTCCGGTGATATTTCACACAAACAGTACAAAACATTTCAAAGTAAAACGTTCCAGCATGTGTCTCCACAGTAAGCTGAATAATAAAAAGTGTGAATGGAGTTTCTAGGTGAAAGTGATTTTTTTGACGTGACAAAATCTGCCATTGAGCCCCATGTTAAAAGTCTAAAATTTGAAAGCACTATATTTCTAAAACTATGACACCTTTCAAAGATTCCTTTTCAGGCAAACATGTCCACCGTAAGATGAACCTAAGTAGGCTAGAATGGGGTTGGTAGGTTTAAGTATGTAGGACTAGTAGCATGTCAAAGTGTGAATGGAGTTTCTAGGTGAAAGTGATTTTTTGACGTGCCAAAATCTGCCATTGAGCCCCATTCTAAATTTGAAAGAACTATATTTCTAAAACTGACACATTTCAAAGACTCCTTTTCAGGCAAACATGTCCACCGTAAGATGAACCTAAGTAGGCTAGAATGGGGTTGCTAGGTGTAAGTATGTAGGACTAGTAGCATGCCAAAGTTTGTGCTATTGCCATAGAGAATGCATTGGGCGTTTAAGTTAAACTAGAAAGCAGTTCCCTACAGAAACTGCGTGGGCTCGCCAAAAGACGCAATGTATATAATGTACAGTAGAAAATGTATTAAAGCTGAAGGAAAAGTTAAAAAAAAGAATAAGCATAAATAACTGCATAAAGCGGAATAAAGTATGTGGAAGTTGTAGAAGTTGTAGTTTTTAAAAGTTTTTCTTTATAAGTAAAAAAAAAAAAAGTTAAAGTTTTTTCTTAATAAGTAAAAAAAAAAGTTAAAGTTTTTTCTTAAGTAAAAAAAAAAGTTAAAGTTTTTTTCTTTTTAAGTTTTTTTCATTTTTTTAAAGTTTTTTTCATTTTTTCCTTTTTTTCATTTTTCCATTTTTTTTTCATTTTTCCTTTTTTTTAATTTTTTATTAAAAATAAATAAGTGTGTGTGTGTGTGTGTGTGTGTGTGTGTGTGTGTGTGTGTGTGTGTGTGTGTGTGTGCACGCTTCGATAACAAGTGTTGGACCTGTAAGGGTCCATTTGGTTACATGTGTTACACTCTCAGACTTACAGACCTGTAAGTGTCCATTTGGTTACATGTGTTACACTCTCAGAGTTAGACATGTAATGGATGGTCCATTTGGTTACATGTGTTACACTCTCAGAATGACAGACCTGTAAGGGTCCATTTGGTTACATGTGTTACACTCTCAGAGTTACATTTGGTTAGCGTGATACTAATACTAACTATCATTTAGCTGGGGACCCCCTGGAACTCCCTCAAGGACACTTGGCTCACAACACGGCACGGAGCGAATGACATTTTAAACATTATGAAATCAGTTACACCAGTTTCATGCACGGTGCACGTACCACGAACGACCGCCATGGTACAGTGAAATACAGTGGAACAGCTATACTGTACCCTGGTACAGTGAAATACAGTGGAACAGCTATACTGTATACCCTGGTACAGTGAAATACAGTGGAACAGCTATACTGTACCATGGTACAGTGAAATACAGTGGAACAGCTATACTGTACCATGGTACAGTGAAATACAGTGGAACAGCTATACTGTACCATGGTACAGTGAAATACAGTGGAACAGCTATACTGTACCCTGGTACAGTGAAATACAGTGGAACAGCTATACTGTACCATGGTACAGTCAAATACAGTGGAACAGCTATACTGTACCCTGGTACAGTGAAATACAGTGGAACAGCTATACTGTACCCTGGTACAGTGAAATACAGTGGAACAGCTATACTGTACCCTGGTACAGTGAAATACAGTGGAACAGCTATACTGTACCCTGGTACACTGGTACAGTGAAATACAGTGGAACAGCTATACTGTACCATGGTACAGTGAAATACAGTGGAACAGCTATACTGCGATGTCATCAAAGTCTAGCTTCACTAAATCATGTGCTTTCTTTTAACAATTTTGAACGTGTCATTCATGCTTTTATCTCCACTCGTTTGAACTATTGTAACGCACTGTATGTCGGCTTAAACCAGGCCTCCATGGCACGTCTACAGCTTAAACCAGGCCTCCATGGCACGTCTACAGCTTAAACCAGGCCTCCATGACACGTCTACAGTTTAAACCAGGCCTCCATGGCACGTCTACAGCTTAAACCAGGCCTCCATGGCACGTCTACAGCTTAAACCAGGCCTCCATGACACGTCTACAGCTTAAACCAGGCCTCCATGGCACGTCTACAGCTTAAACCAGGCCTCCATGACACGTCTACAGCTTAAACCAGGCCTCCATGACACGTCTACAGCTTAAACCAGGCCTCCATGGCACGTCTACAGCTTAAACCAGGCCTCCATGGCACGTCTACAGCTTAAACCAGGCCTCCATGACACGTCTACAGCTTAAACCAGGCCTCCATGACACGTCTATATGCTGGTCCAAAATTCTGCGGTGCGTCTCCTAACTGGAACCTCGCAGGCCTGACCATATAACACCTGTCCTGGCATCTCTTCACTGGCTCCCCGTTCGTTTTAGAGTGGATTTTAAGGTTGTATTGTTTGTCTTAAAATCACTGAATGGGCTGAATGGCACCGCACTCTCTGTGATCTTGTAGATCGGTGTATATACCCCCTCAAGGTCGTTGCGGTCTGAATTTGAATCTTAAGGTCACAAAAAGGCACGTCTAAAGACCAGAGGACCAAGCTTTTGCTGTCGTAGCCCCAAAACTGTGGAATGACCTCCCCTCCGATGTCAAACTGACCCCCACCATCCAGACTGTGGAATGACCTCCCCTCCGATGTCAAACTGACCCCCACCATCCAGACTGTGGAATGACCTCCCCTCCGATGTCAAACTGACTCCCACCATCCAGACTGTGGAATGACCTCCCCTCCGATGTCAAACTGACTCCCACCATCCAGACTGTGGAATGACCTCCCCTCCGATGTCAAACTGACTCCCACCATCCAGACTGTGGAATGACCTCCCCTCCGATGTCAAACTGACCCCCACCATCCAGACTGTGGAATGACCTCCCCTCCGATGTCAAACTGACTCCCACCATCCAGACTGTGGAATGACCTTCCCTCCGATGTCAAACTGTCACTGACCCCCACCATCCAGACTTTTAAATCTCGCCTTAAGACCCACCTTTACACCTTGGCTTTTAATTCCGTTTGAGTTCTGTGTTTTTGTTTGGCTTTGTTATGTGTTTTGTGTTTTTGTAAACACTGAGTTGTGCTATATAAATAAAGTGGATTGGATTGGATTTTAAATATAAACTTAGAAACCATTTGATTAATCAGATCTAACAATTCAATGTCTTCCACTCTTACACCCATGCACACACTTCTTTTTTTCTACTAATATGTAAACCAAATGGACCCTTGCAGGTCTATTTAGACTCTTTTTAGACTCAAGAGTGTTATGGCTGAATTTCGCACTGAACAAACACGTGAGGAATACAAGCGATGAGCAAAGGACTGCTTGTATATGATGTTGTTTATTTGAAGAGGTCACAGGTCCTGGCTTTTCCCAACAGCTCAGGCAGGTTCCAACAACATACTGAGACAGATTCAGAATAGTACTTTAAGTAGAGTTAGATCCCACCCACACAGGTGTGAGAATCTTGCTTAAAGACAAAGGGAGGAAGTTGAGGGGGAAGGGGGGGGGGGGGGAGGATGAATAGGGCTAGACACACAGGAAGAGGGGGGGGGGGGGTGGGGAAATCAGGTGAAGGCAACAGCCGAGTGTGTAAATTCAAGAGAGCCATGCTGTTGTTATCACAGCATGGCTGAGCTTCAAGGCTCCGGGTGTCTAGACGAATTCAGTGTATTCGAGTACAGTGGTACAATGGAAAATCCTCCTCAAATCCCTCATTTTGTTAATTTAAAAACAACTTAATTAAACAATAATTGTACATTTTCCATTAATATCAAAAACATTTGTCATCAAAGTACTACATCATGTTCTATACATCAAAGGGATCGTAGGCTGGGTTTCCGGGTTCAATAATTTGGATCAATTGGTACTGCACCAACTGACCATGAATTAAATGACTTACACACTTGCTCATTAAAGGGACGATGCAACAGATAAAAACCATCAGAAGAATTATAACAGCCCCGAGTGGAACAAGTACCCTTGTTAGCCATGTGGACCAGGAACCGCTTGTTAGCCATGACCACAAGTCCCAGCCTTGAGGGGCCGACACTTCCTCGTGTTTCATTTTGGCCAACAAAGAATTCATGTGATTAATCACAGTCGACATATTACCGGACACATCAGGAATGTAGGTACAGCAGTGTTCTCCTATGACATGACATAGACCAGACTCGGAGGCATATATCAAATCCAGTCCCATGCGATTTTGTAAGATCATCATTCTGGCAGCTTTTTCAAAGGGAAGCAAAGTTTCAAAACCTTTTATAATGTAGGCAGTCAGGTTTTCTAGTTCAATGTGTAAGCGGTCAATGTGGTGGGCGTTATTCACTGCACCATACCATGGCAATAGCCCTCCCATGAACTTGTTGCCCGCCCCTATCATTAATTCTCGCTTAGAGTGAATCAGGGATCCTATGGGGGTGGCTGGACGGTAGTGGGAGTACTCATGTGTTGTATACAGTAATTCGTTGTAAATCTCTACTTGTGGAACTAGAAAAACTGGGGAACAAACACCGCTCCAATTTGGGGGCAAAACCTGATAATAATTAGATGCACACAACCATACCATGTCAGTAGTGGCTCCAAAGCCATCATCCCCAGGCCACATAAGGCGACCGTGGAACTCTGGATTAAGAAAGCTGGCCTCAGCCAGGTCAGACACTGTAGGAATCAGGCAGGGAGATCTGGCATTGTGAAAATAATGACCTTCCTGCGTAACACCCATGGAACAAGTAGCTTTAAGGATGACACCACAGTTAGGCAGTGAACCCACATCCTGGGAATCCTCTCCTTCAGTACGGGAGAAACAAAAGGGAATTTGTATAGTGAGAAGTCGCTCGTCAATCTGACCCACAGGGCTATAAACCCTCCAATTCTTGGTTTCCCTGTAAAGTGAAGTGGAATTATAGCTCCGAACAGTGAGGGTCTGGTCGGACGTACCGTTTGAGTGAACACAATTAGCCTTAAGGTGTAATGGTACATCTCTAGTCAATTTGACAAATCTACAGCGTATCTCATCTGCTGTCATTGGAAGTGGTTTTACTGGCACCGAGTGAGTGTGAGCAGTCGGAAAAAGTGTACATGCATAACAAGATACGTTGCTATTTAAATCAGAGCGTTGCACCATCATGTGAACCGAATTATACCACAAATTATCAGTGAGTGTGTCACGGTTTGGCTCTTCATGGTGTCGGTGGTCAGCAAGGTAAAGTAATGGGCGAAGCTGTGTAAGTGTGTCAGTCAATGCGATTTTTTGCTGAACTTTGTGCAGGTTGTCATATGTGAAATTCAGTAATCCAGGCAATGGTGATGGAGCTATGTCAAGAAATATAGGGCCACAGGGATCCTTACCAGATACTTGGATACAAATCACAAACCACCCTTGGTCAGACGTGACAGCGTTTTCCAAGGTTAACAGAATGTCAGTAGAGTGTTGGTTGATTTTCTTTATGCTTAACCTACGTCTTAGTTGTGTGAAATCACTTGGCAATAGATACCCCCATCCTCCGCTCGTGGACCATACTGCCCGCTTCCAGCTACCACAGTACCCTGCTTCCTCGTCACTCAGGACATAACACATGTAGACAGGATACCATGTCCAGGCAGAGGCAGAGGGTGGACAGGAGACATATAGGCACACATCAATCAAGACAGTAGAAGTAACACCATTCTTCACAGTGACATTCCTAGATTGGGTCAGTTCGGGTTGCCAGGTGCCTCGGTGGTACTCGGGTGAGCGTTTGGTGCGGGTGCGTGTGTGTGTATTTGGTGGAGCCAACGACAGGTAGGACAGTACTCCTAGCAGGCCCACGAACAGGGCTGCACCACTGACCTTGGTGCGTGTATTGAAGACAGTTTTCTTTTTTGGTGTGATTGTTTTGTCAGGAGAAATGTTGAAGTCACTTTGCAGCAGGGGCATGCCTTTTGGTTCAGGCTGTGTTCCGGCTTCTGCCTGTATGCAATGCATTTGTCTATTCTAAGTGTGGTTGTGAGTGTGTATTTGTTGAATAAAGCTTCTTGTGTATGTGTGAGGACTGTAATCAACCTGGAGACAATGTCTCTGCAGATCGTTTTGATCAGTGTAGTCTTGGTTTGGACCAATAACAAGTGTGCGCACCAGTCACAGGGTCTGGGGGTGTGCCCAGATTTGGTGTTTCGTCTGGCGGGCTGGGGTCCGGGTCAGGTTGGTCGTGGCAGAAACGAAGTTCCTCGTCGATAGCGCCGTCTATTGTTGTGCTTGGTTCCTCGGTGATGTGCTGGTTTCCCACTGGAAGGCCTGGGTTGAATCGTTTACAGTGTGTAGCATGGATCCACGTTTGCCTCTCTTGAACTTTTACTGCCAACGGGCTGGTCAGTAGGACACGGTAGGGACCCTTGAATCTTGGCGCATTCCACCTGGAGCGCCTGAAGTCTTTGTAGAATATGAGGTCACCAGGCTGGATTTTGTGGCACCTGACGTCGTTGTTTAGTGGGGTTGGCAGGGCTTCTTTCACTCTGCGAAAAATGTGAGAAAGGCTTTTAGTCATAGCAGAACAATAGTTTATGAGTTCGCCCGAGGCCAAGGGCAGGGCCTCTGCTCCAGTGTGTCCTCCCGGCGGGCTCCAGCCAGCTCTTGGAGGACGTCCAAACAGGATCTCGTACGGGGACAAACCTATAGAACAGCGTGGACGCATGCGTAAATACATTAGTGCCAAGGGCAAGGCTTTGACCCAGGGCAGGTTTGTTTCAGCACAGATTTTGGTCAGCTTCTCCTTTAACAAGTGGTTGCATTTTTCCACAGCGCCTGCACTCTGAGGGTGATAAGCTGTGTGCTTTCTTATGTCAATTTTGAATAACTTACCTAGTTCATCTATTGCTTTGTTTGCGAAATGTGAACCAGAATCGCTCGATATGCGTTTTGGGACTCCGAAAACTGGAATCAGATGCTGCAAGAGAGCTTTTACCACTGTTTGTGCATCTTGTTTTTTACATGGATATGCCTCCGGCCATTTCGAAAACATGTCAACGATAACAAGACAATGAGACTTCCCTTCGCATGGAGTGAGGGTGATGAAGTCCATCTGAATGTGATCCCAGGGCTGTGATGGTGTGGGGTGAGCTCCCTGTTGCGTCACTCTCACTGCACCGGCTGAATTGTGTTGTTTGCAAATCACACATTTACTGCACCAATTTTCTGCCACTGTCGAAAATCCTTTCACAAACCAATACCTTGTCAGTGTTTCCAACATAACTCCTTTGGATGCATGGTCAATGCCGTGAGTTAGTTCTGCCATGAAAGGAAAGAAACGACTGGGGAGGCAGGGTTTGTTATCCTGTCCTAATTTGTGGTCACGCGGTCCTATCCAGAGTCCAGTAAGTTTGTCAAAATTACAACCTGCTTTTCGCCACTTCTCTTTATCAGCTTTTGAGGCCAAGGACTGCATGTTGACAAGTTCCCTTACGTCGTCATCGTAAATCATGGACTCTGTGAGTTCGTCAAGTTCGGCAGGAGCGGCACTCAACAGTTGTGTGACAACAGGAAGCAAGGAAGCCGATTTGGCTGAAACGTCTGCTCTGTTGTTACCCTTGGTAATCAGTGAGTCATCCTTTCTGTGGGCAGAGCAATGCATGATAGAAATGGATTTTGGCAACAGAATCGCGTTCAACAGAGTCGAAACAAGTTTGCCATTTTGGATAGGCATACCTGCAGAGGTTTTAAACCCTCGCAATCGCCACAAGGCACCAAAACTGGAACAAACACCCCACGCATAAGCACTGTCCGTGTATATGTTAACTGTCTTACCTTCAGCCAGGTGACAGGCTGTGGTTAAGCCTACCAGTTCAGCTGCCTGTGCCGAGAGATGACTTGGCAGGCGCCCTGAACTAACAGTTTTATGGTCATCACATACTGCAAAGCCAACCCTGTTCTCTCCCCCGTTCTTATCTCGTGAGGCAGAGCCATCAGTGTAGAACGTGAAGTCAGCGTTGTCAATAGGCATGTCCTTTAGGTCAGGCCTGGGTGTGCATGCCTGTGCAACAGCAGCTAAGCAGTCATGTGGTTCCAGGTTTTCATCATGGGGGTCACCGTCTGTTTCTATAGGGAGCAGAGTGGCAGGATTAAGAGCAAGGCATCGCTTAACTATGATGTGTGGCATTTCAACAAGATTAGAATAATACCGTTGATACCGAGCAGCAGTCATATGTGATGTCTTCTGTTCAAGCAGGAGATGAGAAACAGCATGCGGAACCATTAAGGTCAAGGGTTGATAGAGGACAAAGTCCTTTGAAGCCATCACGGCTGCATCGCAGGCCGCCACAGCCTGTAAGCAGTAAGGTAGTCCCTGCGCAACAGGATCTAATTTGCATGAGAAATAGGCTACAGGGCGTAATTTACTGCCAAATGACTGCATTAACACTGATCTCATGTGACCTTCCTTTGCGTCAACAAACTGGACAAAGGGTTTATCCATGTCAGGAATGCCAAGCGCAGGGCAATTAGATAAGGCACATTTTAAAGCTGTAAAGGCGGCATCTGCTGCTGGATTCCATTTCAGTTTTGATGACATGGAAGTTAAAGAGCGGTCGTGTGTCATTGAGTTTAGTGGGCTCAAAATGAATGCGCAGTTGGCTATAAAGGTCCTGCAAAAGTTTACTGAACCCAAGAACGCAAGACATTGTCGCTTTGTCACTGGTTTTGGTATTGCTTGAATTGCAGCAATGCGCTTGGGTGACAAGTGTTTTGAAGCGTGAGATATTTCATGTCCCAGAAAGGTTACCTTTTCCTGTGCAAATTGAAGTTTTGACAGGGATGCCTTCAAACCCTTGCTAGCCAGGTGCTGTAATAGCATGACCGTTGATGTCTCACATTCTTCCTTCGTTGGAGAACACACGATCAGATCATCGACGTAATATAAGAATACATTACCAGGTGGAAGTGTGAAGTCCGATAAGCTATCTGTCAAAGCCCGGTTGAACAGGTGAGGAGAATTGTGAAAACCTTGACATAGACGAGTCCATGTCCAAACCTTGCCCTGGAAATTGAAAGCAAACCAATACTGGGAATCTTCATGGACAGGCACAGAGAAAAATGCGTTAACCAGATCAATACAGCTAAAGAAATGGGAATGATTAGGGATGTCACTCAAAATAGTGTAAGGGTTAGCCACGATAGGTGGAATTAGTTCAGTATGAAGATTGACAGCTTTCAAATCCTGGACAAATCTATATCCCCGGGGTTTCCCATCCGGGCCTGGAGCTTTGGCGACGGGAAGAATAGGTGTGCGTACCGGCGACTCCGGACAAGGCACAATGATGCCGGCTTTCCTAAGAGAGTCAAAAACTGGTGCAATACCCTCTAATGCCTCCTTTTTAATAGGATATTGGCGGACATTAGGTCTATAATCAGATTTGGGCGTAATCTGAATTGGAGTGCAGTCATTAATTAACCCTATGTCATTTTCATCTTTGGGCCATAAGCAGCTAGGGACAGCTACTAAAGCTGGGTCTGTTGCTGTCATAGTCATTTGCATGTCAAGGTCTGTCACTGGTGGCATGCATGTGTCTGACAACTGTACTGTGCGTGAAACAGGCAAGTCAACCGAGTAGTGCATGCGCCACATGTGTAATTGTTCAGAATAGAAAATAGTCTTATGTTCTGGTATGGCTTGCCAGTCAGTCGTATCTGCGCACGCTGTACGTGCATAGTCTCCTAAGTCAGTCCAGTTCTCCTGTTTTGCTTTGCACAGGGGTATGTGGGGGGTAGTTCCTAAAATATAGCAGCTAGCCTGATGTTCTGTGAATCTTACTGTGAGAAAGGCAGATGTTTCAGACCAGTATAAATCTGGAGCAAAAATGCTGTCTTTCTGGTTTGTGTACCAGTTTCTTTCGAAATCTTCATCTTGGTGACTTGTAATATGCACAGGCAAAGATAACTCATCTCCTGTCATGAAAATTGAGTCTGGGTTTAACACATGCTTGTGGGCCAAGGTTAGCAGCGTCTCAGCCAATTTAGAGTCATCCAACTGAAATTGATATGTATAGAGTGGGTTCAATGCATTTAGTTTGACACATTGATAAGAAACTGCATGTTCATCATGACCATGTGGCTCTATCAATTTGTTTTGGAACAGCTGTAGGTCTGCGATCTCTGTAGTTGTCACATTGTGTAACTTCTTCAGAGGTACAATGGTTATTTTACCCTTCTCAGAGGGTATGAGTGCAAGGGATAATGCACACAAGAGGTCTCTAGCCAATAAGTTAACAGGGCATCTGTCTGACACAAGAAAAGAGTGCTTGATAGTTTGCATGCCATCATCTACTGACAGCGGTACACTAAATTTTTCTTTAGTCAGAGAGCCGGAGGCTGACATAGTAATCACAGTTCGGCCTCCTAATTTGACATGTCCTATGTCACTAGTGCGTACTGTAGAATACGTAGCTCCAGAGTCAGCCAGAAACTGCATTTTAACGCCATTCACAGTCATACAATACATGGGCAGGTTATTAAGGAACGCTGAGTCATATTTAGCAAATTGGCATTTTGCAGCGGTGTATTTTTGTTCTAGAAATGCAATGCACTCGGTCAACTGTGTGTAATCTAAGTGTTGTGTCACGTGTGAGACAGTGGGTGTGTGGGTGTGTGAATCTGAGTGTGATGCCATGCGTTGTTGTGTTACAGGGGTTGTGTGGATGAGTGAAGGCTCGGTGCCATGGGGTGTGTTTTGTGTTTCAGGGGGTGTGTGTGTGCGTGTTGTGTCATTGGAGGTGTGTTCATGGACTGTTTGCGTGCAGTCTAAGTGTGGTGTTATGTATTGTAATGTGTCAGGGGGTGTGTGTGTGCGTGTTGTGTCATTTGAGGTGTGTTTATGGATTGTTTGAGTGGGTGTAATAGGTGCAAAACCTGGACCGGTGATGGTAGTCTCGTCTGGAAGCGCAGTCCCACATCGGCCCCAGTCCTCCTGTCCGCCACTCCCCGCCAGTCAGTTCGGTCGGCGCCCGTTGTCGTTCTCCTGTCTCTGGACTCCGTTGTCTCCCTCAGGTGAACGGTAGCCTCCCTCGGACGATCGGTAGGTTTGTTCATGTTCGTCATAATAGCCTCTTCTGGCCTCTCTCATGCGGCCATTTCCACGACCTCTTCCCCTGTATTTTCTTTTTTGTGGGCAGTCGGATCTCCAATGATCTGGGCTGTTGCAATTGAAGCAACATCCATCATTGAATCGGTTCCTTTCATTATCTGATTGGTCCCTTCCGTGTCTCCTGTAGTTATTCTTTTTCTTTTCTTCTTTGTCTGTTGCCAGTATAGTGACAGCGTCCATCATGGCAAGCTGAAGGGCTTCGCTCTTGTCTTTTTTTTGTTTTTTTTCTGCTTGTTTAGTATCGCTTTCGACTTCTTCCGCGTGGGACGCGTGTCTGATGATGTCGGCCGGGTCAGCGGTTTTGTAGCCAATGAGAGATTGTTTTACACGCTTGGAGAGTTCTTCGCGCATGTTGCACATTAGCTGACTAACCAGGAATGCTTTGGCAAATGGTTCCGTTGCATCTGTGCCTCCCCCGTGCGTGTATATGGCTTGCTCCAAGCGGTGGCGGAACTGGCTGACCGTTTCATCTTTTCCCTGTTTACAGTCGTGTACTTCAGCCAGATTTAGTATCGTTGGGAAGAGTGTCATAATATTTTCGCACACTGTATCCACAGCAGTGATGTATCTGTGATTGTCATCATATTGTACTTGGACAGGCCTCTCATCTTGATATGCTCGGGCGGTCTCCATGACTGTCTGCATTTTTGAGGGTTCCATGTTTTTGGCACAGATGTCAAGCACCTCTTTCATCGTGGGCCTGTATGTACGGCAGAAAGCCTTCAGTTGTCCAGTCCAGCGGCGTCCTCCCACTTCATTGAGCTTCTTCAGTGTAGCTGCATATTGCGCTATATCGTCTGGGGACCACAAGCGTTGAACCATCATTACCTCGCCATATGGGTTCGCCACCTCAATCATCGGGCATTGTATGTCAGCCGCCTGTTCCTCTTCATTCATCCATGGGTCAGAAGTCTCATTTGGGGTGGGCGTGTTGTCTGGCAATTGGTAAAACCGTGGCGCGCCTTGTGCACGTGTCACTGGCCCAGGCTTTCTTCCCTGTCCATATGATAGTATGTTGTCCTGGGCGATGGGAAAATCCCTGTGACGAGCCGCTGACTCCCCGTTGTGAATAGGGGTGGACCAATATGCTGGTGGGGGAAAGGTCTTCTGTTTTGTTGACACGGAAACTGGAGTTCTTGGCTGTGCTGTGTTGCCCAGCTCTTGGTTCGAAATGTCATTGGTTTGAGTGGAGTTCCTGTTGCCTTCTATTCTGTGAGATTCTTCCAGTAGGTTGAGAGACATAGCAGACACCAGGGATGGCGTCGGAACAGAGGGGGCCTGCTGTGGGTTTCCCAGAGAGGGGGTTTGAATGTCCTGTGGGGGGTGCGAGTTTGTGGTGAGAGGAGAAGGTGTGACGTTCTGGGATTCAAGCTGTTGTTGTCTGATGGTAGACAGCGGGGGTTGGTAGACGCCGGGAGTTGACTGACTGGCATAGGAGGGCATGGGCAGTCGAGGTCCAGGTCAATTAGGGTCAGCGCCTGCAGAGAAGGGTACAAAGGAGAGGGAGAAATCTGCGAAGCTACATATGTAGGAGGAGCCTGTGGGCATGTCTCTTGCTTTAAAGAATCTATTTGTGGCAGTGATTTCATGTCACTTTTCCGCTGTCTATATTCTGCTTCGTCCATCCACATTGAAAGGATTTTTTTGTGGAGGTCACATTTCATTAGTTTGTGTGTTTTTACTGTCTTTTTCCTTCTCATTTTATTTTCAGCTTCTTTTAGCAGCTCTTTTAATTCAAGCAATTTCTTTGTACTTAAAGAGCCGTTTTCTGGAAAACCCATTTGTTTCCATTCATCCAGGCAGTCTAGCGCTTCTGGGCCATACTTTGAGACCATCTCTCGCATAATCGTAGACCATCTCTCTTTGTCTTCTGTGGCCTTCTGTGGCGAACTTTTCTTATTTCCCATCTTGACGTTCTTTCTTTACTTTAAAGCAAGCACTGTATCTTTATGTCATTCTGTGACGACAACAAATTGTATGTTATGCCGTTAAACAGTTAAACAAGTTGTCTTTGTGCTTTCAACTTAAAGGTCTCTTTTCTTTACTTTATGCAAAACACTGTATCTTTATGTTAAGGTTAACAAGGTCTTTGTGTTAAATGCAAGGTAATGCAAGCACGGTACTTTATGTTGTTTTAAAACAAGGTTTTTGTGCTGCGACTTGACTGCAAAACAAGGTCTCTCTTTATGTTTTACTGTACAAACTTCTCTTTCTTTCTGTCCACTAGGCTAGATTTCTGTATTTTGTGAATTTAAGCATACTTGACTATTACAATAGATAGGTTTGGCAAAATATGGCCTTTAGAATTATAATTAGCACTTCAATTGTCAGGAATTTTTGAATTTGGAAAATTCTCACCGTTTGTTTTTTCAGTGTAGCCACGGGTTTTGTTGAAATCCTGGCGCCGAACTCCGTAAATGCCTTGATTCTCCAGTAGATGTGTTGATGGACAAATCAGTCCAAAGTAGCCTTTCCGGAGCTCAGCGACACAGGATCCCCACTTCTCGACACCAAATGTTATGGCTGAATTTCGCACTGAACAAACACGTGAGGAATACAAGCGATGAGCAAAGGACTGCTTGTATATGATGTTGTTTATTTGAAGAGGTCACAGGTCCTGGCTTTTCCCAACAGCTCAGGCAGGTTCCAACAACATACTGAGACAGATTCAGAATAGTACTTTAAGTAGAGTTAGATCCCACCCACACAGGTGTGAGAATCTTGCTTAAAGACAAAGGGAGGAAGTTGAGGGGGAAGGGGGGGGGGGGAGGATGAATAGGGCTAGACACACAGGAAGAGGGGGGGGGGGGGGTGGGGAAATCAGGTGAAGGCAACAGCCGAGTGTGTAAATTCAAGAGAGCCATGCTGTTGTTATCACAGCATGGCTGAGCTTCAAGGCTCCGGGTGTCTAGACGAATTCAGTGTATTCGAGTACAGTGGTACAATTAAACATCTGCATTACTTTATTCACAAGAAGTCTACACAAAAAGAGAATGTAGATTCTTTTTTTTTTATAAACTTTTGCCTGTTATCTAACCTAATGGTGCCAACATCAATACAGCATGGACTTCTCTGGTATCCGGAGAACTCGCCAGTTTACCAACTAGCCGCGATTTAGTGCATTTTAGTTTGACTTCACCTTCATTTAAATTCAATTGAATTGAAATAGAGGGGATAGTTGTTTAGAGTTAACATTATAGAAAGTAGGAATGCTAAAAGTGTAAACACCAAAGTACCGAAACAATGTAATTCATAAGTAAACAATTTCTGAAATGGTACTTATCATTGGTATTAACATACTCACCTTTTTATCATTATCTAGCTGACCATTTAATTGCACAAAATAATTTGATCACTTTGGAAATGAACTGTAACATGTGTGAGTTTGACAGTCACATACTACACTGATGAAGACAGCATGTTAGCATAACATTGATGAAGAATGTTCGCCGTGGCAACTTGGTAAACTGGCGAGTTCTCCGATATTCGAGTCTCTCACTAACGCCCTGACGGAAATGCCTCTGCGCAGCGCACACAGGTAAAAATTCCACTGCTGGGCGAGGGGTCCAACTTTACCGAAAATAAATATATATAATAGCCCATGGTCTCGGACGGCATAGGCATGCCGTTTTTCATCATTTTTGAGGATTTGAAAAAAAAAAATACAAAAATCACTCTGGGACCAGGGTCTCGGACGGCATACTATAGCATGCCGTTTTTCATCATTTTTGAGGATTTGAAAAAAAAGACGAAAATCACTCGGGGACCATGGGCTATAGCCCATGTTTCGGAGTGAAACGAAGAGCTACACTATACATATACATCTTGATCACATGACCCCAGAGATCATTGCAATGCCCCCATTTAGGATGAATGAACACACACACACTTGACCTTAGGAAGACTTGACCAACTGGCAGCTGGTGACCATTTTGAAAAATGGCTGCTGCCACACCAAATGTTTGATGGCGTATGCAATGCATACACCAAAAAGCAGCTTTTTTTCCACCATAAAAAAACAAACAACGGCAAATATTGAACCAAAGTGATTTAATCAACATGTAGGTACTAAAGAATTATTTACAAGTAAAAAAGCAGCTTTGTTGCCAAGATATTTAACATTACAGTTGATGTAAAGCCCAGTTATTACATTCAAATTGATTTGAACAACAAATGTTATGAATATTCATCTCCACATTTTTCATACCCATGTTGTTTGCACTCTCTTGAGGTGCTACAGCAGCTTTGGTCAATACAAACAAGAGTAAAGGCAAGGCACAATGTGATCTGGTTCAACGCTCCCTGAGCTGTGTTCGAGGACCATTCATGCCGTTCCCATTTTTCCTCATGTAACAATGATCAGTGCCCTTAACATCAGCTCAAATTGTTCACAGCGAAACCAAGCTGTGTCTTGAAATATCCGTTTGGTCATTCACATTGATACAGGTCTCCCTCCAAAAAAATAGATCTTTGATCTCAATGGGACAAACCTGGTTAAATGGAGGGGGGAAAGGTACATCCTTCTTGCTTACTGGAACCACCCACAACACAGCTCTGGATAATACAGGTATGCATGATTTCTACGTGTACTTGTTATCCCAGAATAAAGAGTGTGCTTCTGAGAGAATAAGGGGTCCACAAATTGCATGGCCCCTGCTCCAGTGTGTCCACCAGTAGATGTACAAGACAGAGTTTTGGACTAGACAAGATGGATCATTCCAAACTCTGTTAGCAGTGCAATGACAAGAAAGACAGCATAAAAGATGATAAGGAAGATCCCGTAGGTCCGACCCAAATGGAACCGACACAGTGGAACAATAACAAAGGAAAGGACTAACGATAAACCCAGAGAACCTGCAAGAATCCATGTCAGCAAACCCTCTGGTTCCAACTGCAGAAGAGAAAACAACATAAACATAAAACAGGTGCATGATGTGATGTCTACTCATTTAGTGTTCAACACAGTTTAATCTCAATGCATGTCACAAGTAGCTACAACTTGCTTTTCTGTCCATTTGCTAGATTCTGCCGTAGGCCTGCAATGTGACATGAGTCACAAAATAATACATATTAGGAGTGCAATAGGGACAATACCTGTACTTCAGAATGGCTCATAAACATCTGCCTTATACAGCCCAGTCCCACACCAAACAGCATATCTGATGGAAGCAGTCAAGATTGACAGTAATATAACACATGTTTGTGTACAACATGTCCAGTCCACATATATTTCGATTTCACACTAAAGGATACTGAAGATGATGCCTCCGAAGCAGGCAGATATTGCCATTCTTGGGTAACCGTGACGTGCAATGGTGATATCAGAAAAACAATCTGAAAAGACATTTAATACCAAACAGTAGGTCATCAGTTGAGTTAATTATAATTCCAGATATGCCTTCTTCACAGGGTCTGATAAAGGTGTGCACTGTGCATGCCTTCTAGGGATGGGACCATATGAAAATTACATGTCACGATTATTGTGTCACAATGCATGACACTATGCAGCACAAATTAACACAAATTAACAATAACGTGATAATCAAAATATGCTTAAAACTTAAAATTACACTTTTGATAACCACTTGAACCCCCAGCCTCTCTCGTGTGTAGAGTGAAATAAGAGCGCATCAAATGTGCTCTTTACAGGTCCATTTTATCAAGTAGGATTTAAGTGTTAGTGCCATGGTACTGAATTTGCAGCTCAAAAAGCGACATGTCACAATAAATTAAAACATTAAAACAGTGTTTTAATAATAATAATAATTAATAACAATAATTATTATTATTGTCCCTTCGTTAATCTTACCTCCTATGCTGTTGCCCCAGGCCAGCAGGGTGAGTCCCAGCACAGTGTTACTGAGTCTCAGCACCATGCCCAGCATGTGGAGAAGGCTGACCACCTCTGATGCTGCTGCGCTGATCAATATGGAACTCACCACAAAACCCAAAAGAGCAAACAGCTAGAAAAACAGCACAGGACAAGCATGTCATACTGACTGAGCACTATAGAGCGTCGCAGTCCCGCCCCCTTTCATGACAACGCAAGGCCCAGGAAATAGTTCCCAATGCATTTTTCCCATAGACATTTCTAAACGTATTTATTTAAAGACCTTATAAGCGTCGTACAAAGCCAACTCTTGTCGTGACAAATCATGACAACAAACACAATATTTTGGACAAAACAAATAATTACAAAGAAGAAAAACAAAAATGTTGTAACCTGCCGTTGTGTTTATTGTCATGATTTGTCACGACCAGAGTTGGCTTTGTCCGCCGCGTAAACGTCTTTAAATAAATACTTTCTGAAAAGTCTATGAGGAAAATTAACAGGGATTTCTTTTCCGGGACCCTCGAGGGGGCGGGACTGCGACGCTCTATAAACACAGTCCGTTAAAGCATAGCCTTTTATAGAAGAATTTACTACTACTAGAGAAGTTTCTACTTTCTACAGGAAACCAAGGGGAGACATGCAAGATATAATGGGCCTCGGACTCGAACCAGGTCCTGGAATTTCACAAGGAGTGTGTGGCTATAGAGCTGACTGGACCACCAGGCAACCCTCACCAGGCTGAGGGGTAGAATTATCTAGTCGTTTCGCTTGACGAAAATTAATCAAATTTGTATTTTTGTAAATCACTTATTTCTGTCAAGCAGCGATCATCAAAAGACAATAGAAATATTTGTTTTGTTATGCTTAACCAGATACTACAGGCTTTATGAGACCTTTATCCACCTCCAAAGCCCACGTTACTTACTGGGTGATATGTGGGAGGACAGTCATTGGTGGTGGTACAGAAAATGATGGCAGAGAGGAACATGCCCAGTAGAAGAATCAGGAGCCAGAGGGGAAACTGTCCTTGGATCATATATTTAGAATCTAGAGACAAAGCAAGAGGATGAGGAAGAGCAAGATATTAAGGATGGTTAATATAGGATAGGTGTGATTTTCACCTCTATGACTTTCCTAGTTTCTAGGCTCCTTCAGAGGTGAGCCATCTGTCTGTGTGTTTTCTTGTGTATACTGCCAGTAGGCCACATAAGTACAACTACTATTTATACTTTTTGAAATAATTTGAACCCCTTTTTGTGTTTTAAACATGTTATAATTTAGCTATTGAAAAATAGAAGATCCTCAAGCTCATAGCGCGCCACCGAGTGGCGCGCTACTAGTTTGTAGGTCTGCTATTTTTGAAAAATCGAAGAACCACTGACATAGAAACATAGCTTTTCAGAAAAATGTCATTTTCAAACAGACATTTTTAGAATCTGATATCAGGTCAAAATGGGTTAAGGCAGTTCAGCTATATCAGTACAGCGGAGAAAGATGAAATTTGACACAGATTATGAGCAGGATTCACACCAATAACAAAGTATGTGTGCTACATTAATTATGCATCTGTTCCATTTCGGCGTTTCTGCGTGTCAATGAAACATATCTACAATTAATGTCATCATACCACCAGCTTTGTTTACTCATCTATGGCATGTGAAATTGTCACTGTGAAAATTTGTGACATACTGGCTCACAGCAGAGCACATGAGAGTTAAGGGCTATGGTAGGTCTTTCCATTTCTCTTTGCCAGGGAGGTAATAACACGTAACAGTGAACTTACATAATCCAGACTGGAAAGTGAGCACACACACCATCGGAGTGGTGATCAGATGGAGGCAGTTTAACGGCCGTCTCCAGTTCCTGTCTTCTTTATCAGGATCGACGACAGGGACACACAACAGAAGTAGAACCTCCAGTGGAATCTGGTGGATGGAGGGCACGGTTATAGCTTAACCGTTCACATAACACAATGACAGATGTACAGTACATTTTCAGTTACATTAACTTTGTATTTCGCTGTGAAATATCAAATTAGGGCCCTTCCGTTTTTCTTTTTGGAACACAGATACAATGATATTAATGGATTTCCACTGCCTGGTCTGGCTGTGATAACTGTAACCTGGCATCACAGCTTTCTGTAGTATTCAGGCATATCAGTAGTCTACATTGCATCAGTAGTGAGTCCGACCATAACAAACTCATCATATTGTTCACCTGACATCGAACTGCTCTCTGTAAATCTGAGACCTAGATATCTCCCCCGTGAATTTGGCCAGCTGAACATTGTTCTGGTTCACATCCCCCTCTGGCAATGACACCCGCACAACAGAGGCTATCTCTGTGGGCAGTCATCGCACTCCCTGGTCTTAATATGTGGCTATGACAGCCGTCAGCTCAAAAAGACTCTCCCCACATACCAGCAAAATGTTAACTGTGCACCAGAGGAAATGAAACAATCAACCTCTGTTATGGTAACGTGAAGAACGCATATAGGGCATAAGAAACTCCCATTAAGTACAACTGATGATTACAAAGAGGGAGCTGTCTAAAGGCAGGTGCAGCAATTGAAATAAGGAGGCTAGTGAGACTGTATGACTTGTACTGACTGGAAAACGTTCAGTTTACAGTGCAAGGATCCATCATCGGTGGGCACCCTGGTTCACGCTCTGTAGGACTGTCCTGTAATTGAGAGTTATTGGAAATAAATTCATAATTGTATCTTAGAAATGACAAAGGTTGATTTTCCCTTCAACCCTAGGCTTTACATACTGGGTGACCCAAAGCAGGTTGCTCACTGTGATTATGTCGATTTCATCCTCACGGCTATCATGATTGGTAGACAGGTGCCGATGAGGGGTTGGAAAGCGTCAGGGAGTCCCTCGTTTCATGACTGGTTTGTGGAGATAGGCAAGGTTGCAGCATACGAAGAAATGGCATATAGGAGGTCCGACAGACTGGATAAATATATCCGGAAATGGGGAGGATACATAATGCATATTGCTGTCAGAGATCCCATTGTGGTGTGAGCGCAACATCCCTTTCTCTTTTATTTTCCTTGAATACAGTGTAAATTAATATTACCTAGATTCAATGGCATTGTCTTAATTTATTTTTCCTTTTTTATTGTATGGTATTGTATTGTCTGTATTGTATTATCTTTTCTGTAAAGGTTTCGTAGTGTAATGTATTTATTATTTTCTTGTCTAGTTTTGTTTCATTTGTTGTCTTAATTGTTTGTATGATTATTTTATGTACATTCTCAGTTATTCCCTTGTAACTAAACTGAAAAAGCAACAAACATCACAATATGTCAATATGACAGTCAATATGAAACGTGACAATATGACACAATATGAAACATGACAATATGTCAACATGACAATAAGTCAATGTGTGTGTGTGTGTGTGTGTGTGTGTGTGTCTATGCCACCATATGAGACTACGGTGCTTTTTACACGAGGATGGTGTTCATAAAAAACGGCAAAATAAAGTATCGTTTGCTGCTGTCATTTAGACGAGAACCGTGTTCACAGGAGGTGAAAACGCAACGAAGTGAAACCACCTCCCAGAGTGGAAATCTTTTAGAACGCCGTTTCCTATGGTCTCCATATAAACAGGCAAAACGGTGGATACGCAAAAATTGTGACATCATGGCTTACGTCAGCTCTGGTCGGCTCACCCGTGTCCTACATTTTTACATGGTGTCATAGGCATGCGTCAGTTGCTAGGGGAAACGAACAACAACAACCATGCTAGTGATGAGGACGCGACGTTTGTTTACTTTCTGTGTAGAAGAAGAACGGAAGTAGTTCTACGCATGCGTGACTTATGTCTATGGTTTATATATGCGCTGCGTCACACGGACCCCACAAGGACACGCGCCACCTAGCGACCTGGCATGTATATGCATGCACTTTGTAGCGTTTTCATTCAAGTGTGCGTTCTCATGTAAATGGTCCAAAAAAATGAGAACGCAACGGGACTTTGACGTGTTATATGGAGATGGTCGCCGTCTAAAAGAGGCCTAAGCCTAGTCCTGAGCACCGTCGTGTGAACGAATATGGCTGTCAGAGACGCTGCTGAGTGACATTCTTAATTGTTGCATCATGATATCATGGTATCATGTGTCGTAGGCTTGTGATTGTAACATAACTGCACCCATAATGTTTGTGTCCTTGTATGCATTTTTCTTTTAAAGTGTGGACCAAATAAAGTGTTCGTCCGTCTGTTACCAGCTAATCTCCGGCACCGTTAACCCGGTCGATGCCAAATTTTCCAGAACGGCCTGTTATAGCGCCACCAGGAGGCCGACTAAGGATTGCAGGATTTGCCCGTTTTGAACAAAAAGCCTCAAATCATGAACGCAGCGTGCAATTTACATGAAATCTTTCACAGACTTTCCTACTAGGCTGAGGAATATATCCCACCCTTTTCAGATTGGCCTGTTATAGCACCACCAACAGGTGGATTTTTGCTAAACACATTTTTAGAACATAATGCCTCAAATCATCCAATTGCCATCCAAGGCGTAAGAAGAAATAGTACCGTTTTCACATTGGCCTATTATAGCGCCACCAGGAGGCCACAACCTCACCTGCCCTGGTGGAGACCTGTGCCCCAAGGGGCACTTTTTAACGGACCAAGAAGTCACGAAGTGACTTTGGTCACTTATTGTTTGTGTGGTTTATTTTCTTCTTCTCCCGCCAAAAATAGCAGTTCTGACTGAACCGTGCAGTCGGTTTTCGTGAAACGCAGGAATCTGGTAGAGTGCCATGCCAAACGGTGACTATGTGAAGCTCATGACCATTGGCCAAAGGGTGCTCATGAACCGTTTGACCGTTGGCAATGGCACTTTGATACACATATGTGTCTCCTCATGCCGAACAACTTTCTGACTTTTGACCTCTGACCTTTAGATCACACACTATTTAGTATTCATCACCGGTGTCATTTCTCACTTCACTTGCCGTTGTTCTGTCCCCTGTACCATGTCGATCTGTTCCTGTACTGTATTGTTTTTTTGTATGGACGTAGTGTTGGGTGCTTGCACATATGCACACATGCATCAACGCATGGTGTTGTGTGCAGGCACACTACACTTTGTCCTTCTTTTATCTGTATTGTATTGTGTTTTGTATGGACGTGGTGTTGGGTGCTTGCACATATGCACACATGGCATCAACGCATGGTGTTGTGTGCAGGCGCCCTACACTTTGTTCTTCTTTTTTATCATTCATTCATTTTTTAAGAGCCTGCCCAGGGACTATAGATGAAATTTAGCTTCGGCTAACTCTGGCCCATTTACATTGATGTGAAAACTGACATGTTGATTAATGCGCTTTGTCCCTGTCAAAAAAAGAAAAAAAAAAAAAAAAAGAAAAGAAAAAAACAGTTCAAATGTATCTCCTCCCAGGATCTTTGATCAAAATGCACAAAAACGTCTACATGTGAACTTTGGACCCATCTGTCCCTACTACATACATGCAGTGTCATATGCTTATGTCACTTCACAGTATAGTAGAGGGTCATGCCAAATAGCACTGAAAGCAGTCTTACTCCAATTGGCCAAAGGGGGGCACTATAGCAATTTTTTTTTAATTAAACCTTTGAACAGTCTCATGCTGTTTGGCCAAAATTCATGGCACTTGTTTCCACATGTTCCTTGACTCATGGGGAACACATCTGTCACTTTGACAAGTAAGCTCCGCCCTCTGATTTTCAGCCATTTGAGTAGTTTGACATTGACATTTTTTTCTGCCTGGATTTTTGAGCAATTTGCTTGAAATGTCCTACACACAAGCTATGGACCAAAATGAGGACACACATACTTGTTACCAAAACACTGAATGATGTTACTGTTTAAAATGTAATTGATTGTCTCCATGTAGCTCAGTCAGTAGAGCTCTTGCCTTCGGACCACAAGGTTGTGTGTTCAAATCTGGGTACCGACAACTCAGCTCGTCAGTCTTATTTGTGCATATTGTTCTTATTAAGGGACCAAGAAGACACGCAGTGACTTTGGTCACTTCTTGTTTTTGTGTTTATTTTTCTTCTTCTCCTTCCGCCAAAAATAGCTGTTCTGACTGAACCGTGCAGTCGCTTTTCGTTAAACGCGGTAATCTGGTAGAGGGCCATGCCAAACGGTGACTATGTGAAGCCCATGACCATTGGCCAAATGGTGGCGCTATAGCACTGAAAATTAAGTTGAAAATGCAAACTTTGAACGTGCATATCTCATGAACCGTTTGACCGTTGGCAATGACACTTTGATACACACATTTGTCTCCTCATGCCGAACAACTTTCGTATTCTTTCCGCCATTTGAATTATAGGAAAACCATTTAAAATGTATCTTCTCCCCTTTGATCAAAATGTACAAAAATGTACAAAGAGAAGTTTGTACGTGAAAACACACTGTAGTAATGGATAAAGACATCCCCAAAACCAGGACACAGTTGTTACCGAAAATACTGCATGTTACTGTTTAGAATGAGCAAACTGACTGTGTCTGCTTAGCTCAGTTGGTAGAGCTCTCACCTTTGGACCACAGTAGTATAGTGACAGTAGGCTGACAGGAAATGGGGGAGTGACATGCAGTAAAGGGCGTCAGGATCGGGAGTCGAACCCGTGGCACAGACTGCCATGATGTAATTATACCGGTAGTTATTTGGTAGCACAGCTGTGTAAAATAAGGCTGTCATATACTCTTAATATATTCTTTCAAATGAGGTTTGGCCTTATAGATCAAAAATACATTGTCAGTTTTTTTAATGAATACATTTTCAACTATTTGTATAAAGGTTGTACACTTCAGTGAAATTAACTGCTGGGATCATCCCTAATTGAAGCCACCACCGCTCAGTGGTCTAGGCTGCATGGCCCACAGGGCTTGGGCATTATAACCCGACCATCTCTCTCCATATCGTTTGATAAAGGCATATAAAAAACATAATTTATACACACAATGAAAATATACACTTCACAGAGTATAGACCACTTGGAATTATAACAATCGGTTGAGGATTTCCTGGGTATGACGCAAGTTAAATTACAACCTTTTGACAGGATGCGGAGGAATTTACATACTTGTGAGGACCTCTGCTTGGATTCGGTGAGTGGCATGTTGCAAGCTCACAACGCCCTGCGACTTATTGGAGCTTGTAGATCAATTTTCTGTGCACCATTTCATTCAACAAAATATAAATGAAGCTGTCTACGCTCTGTGTTGTGTTGCTCTGAACGTTTCTCTGTCGGGTCCCTCCACCTCGCTACGGACACAACCTGTCGGTAAAAATAAAAGAATTCCCATTTTGATTGGGTGGGCAGGACGCACCCTATAACTGGCCTTGACGAAGATTACGGCTGAATGATACGGAGTACCAAAATTCTGCCGGTGGTATTTTAATCGGATAGGCCCGGAGATAATGTGTGCCGATTTTTGTGAGATTTGGACAAAATCTGTAGGAGGAGCAAAAAGTGTGTTTTGGAGAAAATTCTAAATGGCGGGAAATCTATCCTGACGGAAATGGGCCTATATGGGGAGATGCGTCATGACCATAGATTGTAAATAAATATGGACAAAGCGTTCGCCGGGTCTGATATGGACGTAAGATGAAGCCAGTCAGTCCTTGAATTGTAAATCGCCATCTTTCTAGATCCGTTTGGGCCCAGCTGGCCATTGGCTGGCCCAGACAACGAGGCGGGACTTCCCCCCTTCTTCTTCGTTGGTTTTTAATTTGACTCGAACGGGGGGTGGCTCCCGATCATAGACTGTAACGGTAGCCACGCCCCTCAGAACATACGCGACTTTATGGTCATTCTTTTAATAAATGGGACCATCATTTTCCAAAAAGAATATTATGACATGAGAAATGAGACTTTAAACTAGTGACTGGAAGCAGAAAGTATTCATGACCATGTTTATTAAGGTAATACAGTCTAGGTGAAGTTGGGCCCAAATACATGGACCTCTATGGGGCTATGGGGTTTTTTTGGGCCCAATGACAGCGCCAGGCCATTATATGAACTTCCAGGATGTCCCGATTTCTTTAGTGGCTTCACAAAATATCTGTCTGACTGCCCCCCTGGTCATGACCCAAGGAATCCAGGGAAAATCGTTTTGATTTTATGACCAAGAGTTATAAGCCAAAATGTAAAGTGGGCTGTTATAGCACCACCATGAGGCCGACTGATAACATTATAAGTTAATTAATTTTAGTAATATTATGAACCTACCCTAGTAGGTTTTGTATAGTGCTTACAGTCTCAGAGGAAAAAATACTTGAAAGTGTTTTTTCACATTTTCCCATTCATGTCAATGGGCGGAGTGGGAGGAGTAGGCAACTCCAGTGTAAATAAAGTGTTATAATTACAATAGTATGGTTGCTCACACTAATTATGTCTGTACTAGTACAAAGTATTTCCTCCCGCAGCATCACACGCAAACACTCAGCGTCACCTGATAGTCTAGTGTGTGATTTGAAAGAAATTGAAAATTAAATTCATTTTTTGTTTTACTGCCCATTATATGAAGAATTAAGACATGTATTATTTGGTAAAATGACAACCATCTGTGCTGACTTTTTCTGGTTGGAGGACTATGAAAAACTGGAATTTTGTTTTAGGAAAGGTATTTTTGCTTTGGCAGACTTTTTATGCAGGGCGTGGGAAATAAGGCAGAATGTTTTGTTTGTGTAAAAGAAAAATAAAATGGGAATAACAACAAAACAAATCTGTTTCTTGTACACAATGCAATTTTGAAGCAATGATATGGTGTGTCCTGTAAGTCCATGTGGGCTGGGCGCCTTTGGTGCATGACACAAAAATAAATAAATCTATCTATTCACAAACCTTCATGACTTTAATGACTTTCCAGGACCAGGGCTTCCTCCTCCACTTCATGTTGTCCACCGGGTTGAGGGAGCTCAGCAGAATCTGACTGGTTGACTCAGAGTACGGGAGGAGAGGCCTATATTCTGCATCTGAAATGCATACGTGGAAGGAAATAGCACTGAGTAACTACAGTCCTGTCACTCTGGTGAATAATATATGAACTTACATTGTGGTGTTATAGCAGTGCTGTATTATCCCCATAGAAATAAACCTTATCTTACTTGTATAAAACCTTGTTTTAATTACATATGTCATTACAGTGTGGTGTGGCCTGCCACGCCAACATTTAACCACAGGAACCTTAGCGTCCATATTCTAGGCATAATAGGTTAACGTTTGGAGAAAAGAAGCAGATCTACAAGCTCACAACGTGATATGATCAGCCGTTTTTGACGATGAGATTTGGTGTAGAGGGGAAAAAGGAGGTAGACTAGCTCTACCCCCATTGTGCCAGACTCTCAGGCTCTCCTGAGAGATCCTTGATCACAGTAATGGTTAACTGCAAATACTTGTATGAGCATGTGACAAATATGCTAATAACCTCTTGATAAATGTATAGAACAGTAATTTCCATTCAACAGCAATGCTGTGCTTCTGACTGTGTCAACTACAGAAGAGGAAGTAATCAATTCATACTCCTCCTTGATGCTTTGATCCATATGAGGCTCCTAGAAACTAAGCTCACGGCTTCTATGAACTCATAAATACAGACCTACAAGCTCCAAACGCATCATGTTGTAATGCGTTGGGAGCTTGTAGATCTGTTTTAAAAAAATATATATTTCTGCCTTTATTTGATAGTGTACAGCTGACAGCTGGGGGGGAGAGATGGGGAGTGACACGCATCAAGCGTGTCACTTGGCCTAGGTGCCCGGACCGCTAGGCCAGATCTGCTATTTTTGAAAACTTTTGCCAATTTCAAAAACAAGTTCAAAACAGGGAAGACTGGTTGTTGAAATCGGGACACAATGGCTATAATAATTTTATAAGATATGTGGTTCTTACCATATTCCTGCTGGATGTTCCCATTACCCATATAGGGGACCTCATTATCAGAGTCTGATGACTGGACCTCTAAGAAATGAAAATAAATGGTGTTATGAATTTATTGTCACCTCTTCTCCTTGTGTGTGTGGAATGTCTGGAGGAAGTGAAGAAGGGGTCCCCGACCCTCTGCACATAGCAGGCTTGTCTCACACATACAGGCTGGCCACAGTGTGTGTGTGTGTGTGTGTGTGTGTGTGTGTGTGTGTGTGTGTGTGTGTGTGTGTCACCTGGCGCCTGCGTCACCACAGTTGCAGTTGCGTTGACATGTTTTTGTCGGTTGTAGATGTATGCACTGACGATAACAGTTAATACATAAACCACGTAGAGGCCCAGGTATCCTACAGCAAGAAAGTACAACATTCCAGTCTTCAAACCAAAGCCGACACAATGCTTTGTCAACAATGATGGGTCATTGGGTCATGCTATGTGTGTGTGTGTGTGTGTGTCTGTATGTACATACCCACTGTCTCTCCCATTGATATGGTTCCTCTATAGAGGATGACAAATGTCCAAAACACTGCTGCCATGTAGAAGATGATATCACGCAGGAAGGGGCGTGATGCCACAGTGAACGGCTTGACCAAGGACACGCTCCCTGCGACTACAGTGGTAACGAATATACCAGCTCCTACACACAGACAGGGACGAGACAGAGTCAAATAGGACACAAAGGACATACAGTATGTTAAACACTTTGAACCTGGCATCCCTGTTTTTGGCAGAAATAGCACATCTCTAGCATTTTGCTGTGTTGTAAGTGTGTATGTGTCTCGTTGCGTACCAAACAGTGCCCCAACAGCCAGTCCAGCAGTATGCGGACGGGAAAAAGCCGCCATGGCACTGAAGATGTCTGGAGCTCCATTTCCAAATGCCAGAAATGTCACCCCCTCAGCAGCCATACCAGTCAAGCAAAATGCACAAATTATGGTAATCAGAAAAATATTCCAATCATGACTGCTATTGAGAAGTAAGACTGTAATATGAGAAGTTCTCACTGACAGAGGAACTATAATGGTCAGTCAACAATTAAACGGCACTACACCCCCTTAAGGGGAACTGATACCGTAACCAGAATAGAGCGCCACAGTCCCCGCCCCCTTTCAGAAAAGCGAGTGGCCCAGGAAGTGGAAGCCCCATGCATTCTCCCATCGGCACTTTTAATATAATTTATCTAAAGACGGTTACGCCGCGGACAAAGCTGATGGGAGAATGCATGGGGCTTCCACTTCCTGGGCCACTCGCTTTTCTGAAAGGGGGCGGGACTGCGGCGCTCTATAGGCGGGAAGTACTGCATCATAAAGGAATGGTTGTTTTTTCATAAGCACAAAAAGGATACAGCCACGTTGTGAGTGAGTCGCAGGGAAGTGGAGATAGCCGAGAGATTGGGACAGAAACTGTAGAGAAACATCAAATGAGTAACTGAAATACTGTACACCCTTGAAGTTACACATTAAAAAATTAACACTGAAGATTCTACTGTGCAGCAACACAAGTAAATGAATAGCATTCAGCAGTTGAAAACATTCTCATATTTAGTGTGTACAAACTCTGTGAGTTACAAATAAAATGAATTACTCAACACTGAGAAGTTTACTGTACAGAGTATGTTCATGGTATACAAGGCTTGCAGATTGATATCACACAGGAAGGACCACAATGGAAACAATTCCCCAGGACATTTTGGTGTTATCCTTTCAGCCCAAAAGTATGACTGTATCTTGTGCCGTTTGCATTTCCATCTAATCATCTTTAACTGATTAATTTAGATTACAGAAAGAATAAAATGATTAATAAATGTACGTATTTTAATCACGCTTAGTTTTTGCATCACAGAACCTTTCTCACTGGATGAGTTTCAGGCCAACCAACAGACAACAATACAGTGCACGTAATGGGAGAAAAAATGCTTCTCATGATGATTCATTAATTAAATACAAAGCTCTGGTTAATTCGATTTTGTTTTAAATTTTTGTATCGAGTCCCAGCCCTACAAGTATTCAATCAATCAATAATGATTTTGTACTGTACAGTATGTGTGTCTCCTTTTGTGGGAATATCATAGGCATTCTTACAACTCAAGTAGTTTGATGAAAACAACAAAATACTTTCACTGCAGTCATGTGATCCGTCTCCATGTGATGATTACAAAGCAGGCAAGCAGCCCTAGTAAAGATTACGTTCAGCTTTTGGCTGGTGTGTGCTTGCACGAGAGCAATAAAGAGAGAGCGGGTGTCACTGGACCACAATATGTAATCAATGGGAATGGAATATTGCATTAGGCTGTTCCTTTGGGTATATACACTCTGCAGATGTACAGCATGCACTCACACAGAAACCCAACTACAAGTACAACTAATCATGACTGGATATTTAACAATTACAGCAACAAAAGAGATGCTTACAACTTAGATGCAGTGAGTCCCAGAATAATGAACAGGAAGATGAGCCACATAATCTGCAAGGAGGGTGTGGAAGATAAAGAATGTCAGACACTTTCGTTCTCTGTTCTCTTCAGCAAGTTTCATTTATGTACTAGAAAACAAGAACTGAGATTTATAAGCACTCACTGCCACTCAGGTGTTGTATCTGAAATAGGATCCAAGGCTAAGGCTAAGGCTATATTATTATTTATTTTTTTGTAAGATATTTTTTGGACTTTTTATGCCTTTATTGATAGGTAGCCAATAGTACTGTGACAGGAAATGGTGAGAGATGGGGGATGACATGCAGCAAAGGTCGCCGGGATCGGGACTAGAACCCGCAACACACCACACAAATCAATTTAACCGGTGCTGGACAAGAAATACGTACAACGGAAATGAAGAGAAGCTATACAGTGACATGTGATTCTTTGTGTAGACTTGAATGTCAAGCCCAGATTTAATTCCACAGCCTGTTTGTTGCATTCAAGGAATTTGAGCAAGTTATTTTGACATTAAGTGAGTTGAATTAATACATTCACTCACAACTTCATTTGTCAGCAAGTGAGCACATGACTGGAACCCAGTAAGGAAATATATGGCTGACCGCAGTCGTTTTCTGCTGTGTACTCAAGAGTAATTCATTGTCATGGATAATCAACTGCTATATAACAGGAATGTGTGTGTCTCTCTCTCTCTCTCTCTCTCTCTCTCTCTCTCACACACACACACACACACACACACACACACTTACACAGAGAGTGATGGTGAGAGGTGTGAGGTCAGGGCGAAGCAGGCAAAAGGCCAGTTTAAGGTAGTTGATGAAACCATCTTCCATATAGCAGTCTGGCGTGGTTTTCACAAACGTACAGCGTTCTGTAGCATTGATGTTCATTACAAGGTCACACTGAGAATATAAGTAAAATGCGCGCGCGCGCACACACACACGCGCACACACACACACACACACACACACACACACACGCGTTATTTGACCAGATAGGCAGGTACGTGTGTAGTAATGTAATGTAACAAATTAAGGTAATTGCTACAAGTAAATCCATGGCATTTAGCTACCCTGAGCCATTTCACAATAATAAATAAACACAAGTGGCACAAGTTGAACTTCTGGTGGGTACCGTGGGGACATGTCTACCACCCCACGTGACAACTCTGAAAAAACACTTGACAACCTGCCAAGGTTATTATAAACAAAACTAATATGCACCTAAGGCAATTAAGCATACATCAGTAAACGCGTAAATTCAATTTGGACGGGCAATGTAACAAGTCTAATTTAATTTCTCACTAACCTCATCCGTCGTTCCTTGAACCATCACTGTGCGCCTGTCTGCGGTGCTCCAAACTAGTCTGATACCAGAACGTTTTGTAAGAACATGGATCATGTTACTGTCACTGTCAGTGGAGCCTGACGACACATGATGTTGATGACACAAAAACACCAGCAAAACGCAGAGTAAAATCAATGAAGTCATAATTCGCTTCACCCGGAAGCCACTTCCATTCCCTTTAAATAAAGAACAGCTGCACTACTCCAGGCGAAATATGTCTCTGTGTTCAATCTGCGTGTGCTCCATTTTAAATTGAATGTAATTATACGAGTCGACTCGTGTGTTGTAGCCTAGCCTGCTTCTCTGAAACTCGTCTTTATAAACAAACGTCCGTCCGTGTACATTATGTACACAAACGTAGCCTGCTTCATTGAAACCCCGCCTGCTTCACCCCCTAGACTTGACGGCTGACGTTGCACCACTTCCAGAGCTCGGTCCCGCCCCCTGTCTCCTTTGCACCTTAGCAATTATTAGAACAATAGAACATAGGCTATACTTCTTGGTTGGTTGATGGTTCATAATATGGCAAGCAACTATAATGATGCGTGAATTGAATACACAGTCAGGAGTCAGGACCAAATAAGCAGGGCTTTTTGTGTTGTCCTTTTAGCACCATTGTATAATCGTAGTCGTACCACTGTACTATTTGCAAACTGCAAGTATTCAATCAATCAAAGTCAAAGTTTATTGTGCTATTACAGAGGCAAACAAAAAGGTCAGGGTATCGTCATAATATAATTTATAGAATATATTTTTACCAGTGTCCTTCGATGTAAAAGTCAAAATCACACAAGAATATAACCATTTACAAACTCAGTGATGTAAATAGGTTTACAGTGAGTCCCACTTCAACGACATTATTTTGCCATTTTTACAAATTGCAGCATTTAACTACAATTTCATTTGATAAGGTTATAATGTGGTTATATTCATGTAGAAAACAGAAGAAGAAATTATTATTATAACTAAAGCTAGCAAAATAAACTACAATTTAAAAAAACAGTACAGTAGTACAGTAGTGTACCCCGTGGATGCAGAGGTCGTTGTTTTATTGGGTCCCTTAACTATAAACTGCGTTTTGGGATGCAAAATGCACCCTTTGCAAACTACTTGCCGAAATAAGAGCAGTTAGAAGTTTAAGTAAAGGTCCGCAAATATTTAACTAGAAAAAGTGGTCTCCACCAGGGCAGGTCAGGTTGTGGCCTCCTGGTGGCACTATAATAGGCCAATGTGAAAAGGGTGCCATTTCTTCTTATGCCTTGGATGGCAATTGGATGATTTGAGGCATTATGTTCCAAAAATGTGTTTTGCAAAAATGCACTTGTTGGTGGCGCTATAACAGGCCAATGTGATTTATTTTTGGGCATCGACCGGATTAACGTTCTGGAGATTAGCTGGTAACAGACGGACACACACACCCACACTCACACACGGACACGGACACACACACGGACACACACAGAGTGCAAAACATGCTCTCTCCCCATTCCTTCGGCCTGGTGGAGACAAATATTAACAATGCACTCAGAGTTTTTCTCAGTTTTCTCATTTTTGGCCTGATGATGGTGCTATGCTGTAGTCGAAAAGTTCCTCACAGCCACAGGGTCATACATTTCTTCATCGTGGAAGCATGAATGTACAGATTGTACACAGCAATCTTAATAGCTTATTCAGAGAAGGGCAACCTCAATCTAACCCTCTCGTTGTTACACTAAAGATCCAAAAGATAACATTTCCTACAAGGCTACAGTATGAAAGGGTCTTGGATGGATGTTCATTCTAGAGTTGGTCGCTCATATACCAACGCAGCATCTTGTGAAGGAGTCTTGGCATTGTACCAGTTTCTGACCTCGTTGGTCACCACTGGACATAAGTCCTGCTCACACCACCTGAAATAGCAATTCAATTCATTAGCTGAGTTGTAAACCCACACAATTATATGCATGCTCTTTGTGGCAAGAATAAAATAATTAAAGGAGGAAAAATATATGCACATCCCACAGTTTATACGGTGCTGCACACAATATAATTCTATGCTTTCTCAACTTGAGAAAGCCCGGAGGGGCGAAATGTTGTTTCATTAGGTTGAAATAAAGAGGACAGGGAGCAGAATTATATCGTGTGCTGACATTCAATTTTTTCTTCATAAGAATAAAATAAGTTTCATTTTAAAGTGCCACAGTTTTTTTACTTTTTCATGTGTCTATGAGGTGACAGTACTTCATTAGACACCCTGGAGTCATTTTTATGTGCAATGGTGTATTAACTTTGTATTTAGGGTTTCTTCCTGGAGGCTGAACCCTTGACAGTCAAACGGGCCAATGAAATAAACAGTAATATAGTGACATCACACTATCAACCCCTCCCCTAACCCGCAAACCAGGCATACTTAATGAACTGGTGCATGGGCGTGTCCACATAAAAGCATGATTTTAACAAATACTGTACACTTTTTGGAAAAAGTTCTTCCTCCATATATTATAATAATACCTGATGATCATGTTTTAGGATGGAAAGAAATCGTGGCACTCCATCTTTAAGAAATTCAATTAATGAATTATGTCTTTGTACCTGAGAGCAGCATACGTATCAGATGGAGATGCTCCTTTCCAAGAGGCATGGTCTATGAGCAGAGCACCTGAAATGAACAGTGGTGAAAAACGTACTAAGTATCAATACTGCAATGCAGAAACATTCTGTTGCAGCAAGTAAAAGTCCGGAATTCAAAATTTACTTGAGTAAAAGTACAAAAGTATTGATATAAAAATGTACTTGTAAAATTGTACTTATAACCTCTTAAACCCCAAGGGGGTCCGGGAGGGAAAATCTAAAATATCGGAGTTGGAACCTGAGACCTTGACCAGCCCCATTTACCCGCTGAGAGCGGTTCATGAGGTGGACAGCCGCTGCCCCCGCCAGCGGGGGATTGGGTTTTAAATACAGTACTTGAGTACAAGTACTAAGTTACTTTCCACCAATGGGAATGAAGATACAGGAATGTATAACACATGTTCTGCTTATTTGTGTAAATACCCATGTATATGCGTGCCAGGCTGTATGCCAGATCTCTAGCTGCCAGCTCTAGGTAGCTGGGGGGTCTGGTTGCTGTAGCCTGTACAAAGTTCCCCAGTCCAGAAAGGGCGCAATCTACTGCTTTAATGGCTGGGGCCAGGGATGGAACACCAGAAGCTGCTCCTAGTAGGGACTACAAAACAGCCGCATATTAAATGCCTGTGCTAGTCAAAGAGTAGTATAGGTCATTATAATTGTTGTTTTCTTTATTGCAGACCTTGGTGTGGGTGAAATAGGCCTGAAGAACCAGTCCTGAACTACGAGCAATGCAGCGCAGCACATCCAGAGACAAAACATTTGTGGTTCCTTCCCATATACTCAACACCTGACAGAGGTAGAGAGAGAGACTTCATGAAAACTTAATACAAGTTATTTTTATTGCATCTTAAAGCAGTATATTCATTGCAATATTCAAGCATTATTTTATGTTTCGTGGCACATTCTGTGATTTTCCTACCCTTCTATGCACATATGGAAAGTCACAGGCATGGAGAGCAGCAAGTGAAGACCATAGACAAGTGCAACCGCAATCGGACAAGCATTAAAAAGAGGAGCTTGGGTGGATGCATGTGATGCTTTTTGTTCTCGCTCTGGATTGCCTAAATTGGAAATTGTAATTGAGGTGAATCTAACAAGAGCTTGCAGGTGGGTATGCGTGAATAGGCAAGATGAAGCAATGTTAAACATTAAGTTAAAGATCAATCCACAAAGTGAAAAGCCAACGATAGACTGAGCATTAGCTGACAGCTAAGTCAGCTAAGTCAACTGATGAGGCAGACTGGCGGGAATCAGCTGAGCATCAACTGATGAGGACGGGGCTTGCCAGAACTAACTCTATTTATGTTCTACTTATGTAAAAAACTAAAATGGATCCCCCTATCTAAACAGGAGGCGTGTTTAAACATAAATAAACATCATTCTCCCCTACAGTGCATCACCTCACCTGAGCATCCCTAAGAATTCCAGGTAATCCTGTGTCCTCAATGTAGCCCTGACCACCAAAGCTCTCCAAACCCTCTGAAACCACAGCAACTGCCTGACAATGG